>NW_021635415.1:0-188029 GCF_004799145.2 Neltuma alba | reverse complement strand
TTCCTAAGCCCATGCACATGGTCAAGTTGGTTGGATAAGGTTTAATCATGACTTTGTAAAATATCTCAAGTAAGCTTGTGAAATAAGCTTGCATATGTGGCTGATTGTTTCCCTTCCACTTGGTTCGAAATTTTGAAGATATTTTGGGTAGAAAAATGTTGACTGAGAGGATAGAGGAAGGCAGCACATGTGGTAAATTTCTTGGCAAGAAGAAAAGAAATCAAGGGCCAAGATTAAGCCACCCAAAATTGAAATCAATGGCCAAGATTCATTCAAGTTTTAATAAATATCTCTTCCCCTCACACTTGCAACACTTTTGGCCAAGGAAGAGAAAGGCGAGAGGAAACTAAATAGCAATGAGGAAGAAGAAGATGAAGAACAAGAGGTCTCAAGCAAATCCAAGATCTAATTCAAGGATGTTTATGGATTTGAATGTAGTTTTCATTCCCCTTGCTATTTGTGAGCTTGGTAAGTGATTTGATTAGATTTTCATGGTTGAAACCCTATGAGGGAGGTGCTGCATGAAATTGAAAGAATATGGGAAAAATGAAATAGATGTTAGAAACATGGTTTAAAGGCTTGGAAACAACAAGAATCAAGTGGTTTTGTGTTGATTTTGCAAAAAATCCAACTTTCCCTTAATTTGTGATTGTGTTCAGCCTTGACTGTTCTGGATATTTAGGATTGAATTTTGATTGTTTTGAGCTTAGATATGGATTCTACATGAAAAATTATGTGGGAATTGCATGTGAAAATAATTTTAGGAAGGTTGGAATTGAAACTCAAAAGTTAGAGTTTAAGTATATTTAAGAAAGAATCAAGTAGAGATAAGTTGATGACTTGATTGTAATAATTGTTTTTACATAATGTGTGATGTGTTTAGGACTTTGGAACATCCAAGAGGATTTAATGGTGTTAACAAAAAATCCATAGGGTTAGAAAGGCAAGGGAATTAAAGGAAAGCAAGAGGAAAACTATGTTACAAGGTAGTAAACTTACCTATATTGTGTGCTTGATATGTATGCTTGCATGATGTGATTGTGTTGCCATGATGTGACTAAGCTATAATGAAATGTTTCTAAAGTTATGTTTGGTTTATGTTTAGTTATGCTTTGCCTTGGCTATATGTTACGAAGGCATGAAATGCTGTAGCTTACTTTTCATGGCATTCATGTGTTAATGTTATAACATGTCATGCATTTACATTATGTCTTGCATGCTTATGGGTAGTGTTTGCTATTGAAATAGAAAGAATTAAAGTAAAAAGTGGTTAAGGGATAAAACATAGGTCATGGAGCAGTGAGTTTGTAGCTCCAGTTTGACCTGTCAAATGAATGAGTTAAGCCACAAAATTTGGTAGACTCATAGTACACATCCCAAGCTTTAAAATGAGATGTAGATCACCTGAATTGGATGTGTACAAAAGGAGATACAAATTTTCAAAGTTGAGTCATAGAATCTGGAGGTTCCAGATTTTACCAAATGAACAGTAATCTTTATTGATTCAACTGTAAATTTGGCCAGGATAAGTCCATTGTATATTTTTTTTCCTTAAAGATCTTTCAAAGAGTTTTCTATAGAATTTGAGATTACCTCAATACAATTTTTATAGAATTAGTTATGATTTTTCAAAATTGGACCTGAAATCTGAATTTAAACAGTAAACAGTAATCCGAGTAGTTATGTTGAAATTTTTAATCCACGGGCTTGTATTTTGACCTGCTTGAACCATAATGCTTATGAATGCATACTTTGAGGGGTAAAAGGTAGGATGTTTCAATTGGAGAAGGATCCAAGATCCAAGATGGAGCATTAATGGAGCAACAAAGTTACAAGGACCAAAACACAAGAGTTTGGAGTGTTCTCTGCCTCCCCAGGTCGCAACATGAACTGCTGAGGTCACGACCTGGATGCCCTTTTAATGAAAGTACATGTTTTGGACCTGAGTCAAGATGAAAGCTCTCTATCTTTCTAGGTCACGATATGAAATTCTGAGGTCACGATCTGGGCCCCCTAAGTTACGACCTAACACTACTGACGTTGTGACTTGAGTGCGTTAAGTGAAGCTGTGCATTTTGGAATAGGTTGCAAGGATAGAAGCCTCCTCCATTCTCTCTCTAGCCTCTATTGATCTTACACCCAAAGCCTCTATTTTTCTTCATCTTTTCATCATTTTTTGTATTTCTAAACCGATTAAAAACTTCAACACCTTCTTCTCCATTTTTCCAACCCCATCTTTAGCATCAACTATGGTTGTTCATTCTTGGAGCGATTACGATCATTTGAAGCATGAGAGGCTAACCCCTAGCCTCTTGGTGATGGAGGATGCAGCTTGAGCCCAAGGATCTAATAGGGAGTTTACTGTCTAAACTTGTGTTTATTCTGTGTTAGAGATTTCTAGATTTAGGGATTTTTGCATTTGTTTCAGACTTGATTTATGATTGTCAATCTTTTGTTTAGAATGGATGTATTTGGATTGGATGCTATTAATTTGGATCATTTATATATATCATTTTTGAATCCTTGTGTTCATTTAATTATCAGTGATCATTGGTGATTAATTTGGTACGCTTGGTATTCAGGATGATTGTCGATTGACTTTCTGAGGACATTTGTATCATATTTTCATCTGCACTCTAAGTGGTTCTAACAATGTTTTAAAAGAGATGTTAATTGTAACTTTGATTAAAGAGTGAGTTTGCATTAATTAAAACATTAGACCCAAGTGATTACTTGGGGTCTTCTTCAGACTTAGAGATTTTCTAAAACTCCCAATCATTTTAAAGAGCAATGATAGCTGAGTTTCCATCATCAGGAACTGTTTTACCATAACTTCCTTTTAATCCAAACATTTCTTTCTTCATTCAATTAAAATACCAAAAACATTTAATTCTTGCACTTTTCATCTATTGCAACCATCTTAAATAATTGAAACCCCCCTTTTCTTTACCTAAATCATCATTTTTTTATTACTAATTTAGACTAGGCGTTTTTCTAATAAAGCGCTCCTCGAGAAGAACGATTGGTTGCACCCTATACTACATTATCTGGTGTAATCACAATGTTCGATGACTTGAAAGGTGACATTCTGGATCGATCACCCTCATAGATTCATATAATCACAATTAAGGCTCAGGGTACAAGTATCACCCACCAACCCATCACCCACACCAACAACTATAAGACTTAGTGCATAAAAATAGTAGGGACCAAGTCTAGCCCACAAGTTTCACACTTGCTTAAATGCAAACAGTCTTATAATCATTACAACTATCAATAGGGTAAAAGTTCATTCCAAAAAGGTGATAAATGTGGATCCATAAGGTTTATATGTAAGAAATCCTATGGCCTCCAACTATCAAGTAAGTATCTATCAAATACAATAATCTAACAATAGATATGAGATAGTTAGGTATGTAATTACAACACATGAGCCCTAGCATGGCAAATACACAATCATTACAACCTAAGCCATAAGAGGCCTACTATTCTGTGCATGCCTAAGCTCCGAGCTACTTCCTTTCATGACGACCCAAACCAAAAGGCTCTCTTAAAAACAACAAGATTAACAGAGTGAAACATAAAGTCCCAGTAACCAAAGATCACTTTACAACATATACAAATAGGATGGTAAGTAGGTAAAGTAATGCCTTACATAACTACATAAAAGACATAACTTATGTAGGCAAAAGGATAATGCCTACATCCATATACCAATCTCCTCCTTATAGCTCTGAGACATAGACCCCAACTTTTAAAGAGAGAAATACCTGGCCAAAGGTCTTATACACACTTCAAGCCAAGGGTCCCTTCTTATACCTATACTATAGCATCCTAAATTTTTGGCTTAGAGGCGTAAGAAATAGCTTGAAATGGGTAGGCTACTAGACCCTATTTGGTAGGAGACCTAGAAGTTTTTTGAAAGGATAAGGGCATTTTCAAGGACTAATTTGCAAACAAAAGTTTTCTGGGACTAAGGGACAAGGAAGTTATAGACTCTAATGAAGTTTTAGGGGCCTAATATGATCAGTGAGGATGAACATGGGCCAAAAGTTATGCTAGAGACCTCAATGAGATGATCTTGAGGTTAAATCCCAGCAAAGACATAAGATATGCTATCCAGTTATGTTTAAACCATAAAAAGGATTGATTGATGTTAGATTAATAATTAAGAGAACGAAAGGAGTTGTGATCAAGTGGTTTTATGATGAAATTAGAAAGAATCCAACTTCCCCTTCTATTGTGTAATATTTCAGCTAGACCTAAGGTTTTTGATAAGGCTGGATTTTGATAACTTTGATACTTTCATTATGTTTAGAATGAAAAATAGTATAGGGTACAAGTGACAATGCATGTTTAGAAGTATTAGAATTAAAAATAGAATTTTGAACCTTAAACTCCAATGTCTTCTTGGCCAAGCTTGATGGAAGGGGGACGAATTGAATTTTGTTGAATTTGAGCTTAGAAATGGATTCCATATACAAAATTATACGAGAATGGCATGTGAAATTAACTTTAGAAAGATTGAGATTAAAGCTTAGAAGTTAAGGTTAAAGAGAGCTATGTATAAAATGTTATTTCTTTCTATGGCTCTAATGAATAAATAGCAATGATGTGTTAATGTAATTAGGGCCATTAGACATTAAGTGTGAAATTAATTTTAGAAAGATTGAAATTGAAGCTCAAAAGTTAAGGTTAAAGGGTTAAAGTATATTCTTGGGAGGTATGTATGAATGTTGTTTGCTACTATAGCTTTAATAAATGAAAGGTGTCATATCCTGATAATTATTTCCTAGAAGGTGAGGAAGTTAGGAATGACCTACTGTCAAGTAGTGTAATAAAAACAGAAACAGAATAACTTTTAAAGTGAACCCCGGGGAAGGATCAGACCATCATTTTGAAAAGTTTCGATTAAGAAAAGCAAAATTGAAAATTATGGCTGAAATTCCCAAAAATTCATGAAAAATAGAATAAAAGGTCTAAAACAGTAAATAAGGCCTAAAAGGTGCAAACAGAGTAAAAATAATTTATTTTATAATTTGTATAATTATTGGTATTTTTGGCTAATTAAGTCCGTAAAGATATGTAGATATATTATAATTAGTATAGGATCAAATCAGATATGATAGGATATTATCTTCTAATAATGAGCCATTAATGCCCAGGCTCATCTCTTGTGTATATATTCCCTCTTTCTGATCATGAATAAACAAGAAATATCTTCCATATTATTCACTGATTAATACGGTATCAGAGAAAGCATTTTAGGGTTTTTTTCCCCTCTGTTTCTAAACTCTATTACGTTGTACCACACCTCTTCTCCATCAGCTCCTTTGACCACCATTAGGACTTCAGTTCCTGGCCTCTAGTGGGAGCATGTGCTATCCAGGAGGAGTCGTAAGGTCCTGATCAGCCATCCATTGGAGTTTCGTCACCATCTGAGGAGCGCATGAGCATCATGTGCTGTCACCATCCCCACGTACCAATCACTTTTTTGGCACTTTTTGACATCAAAGTCCTTCCTTGAACTCGTCTCTTTATTTTCAGCCCATCCTTGGTGTGTTTCAGGTCTGGGTCCTCCTCTTTATGTTGATTTTGGCTTCTATTCAGCTACGTTTACTGTTGGCTTGTGTTTAGCTACATTTGGCTTCTGTTTAGTATGTTTCAAATCTGGGCTTCTTATTACTGTCTTTTGTTTTACTCAATAGGCTTTGGGTAGTGTTGTTTGTGTTGGAAATTGTGCCCTAGGGGCCAATCATTCTGTTTTGAACATTGTTAATTTATGAATTTATTAATTAAGTTATCATATTATTTGCATGTTTACTGTGATGACTATCCTTGGATAACTCATGGTTTATCCTAAATGTCCCTGGTCGGTCATCTATGTGGGAGCAAAGATGAAATAAGACCAGTATGACTTTAAAGATATATAGAGATATAAATTAAAGTCATAGGCACATGTAAGAGTACAAGGTGTTGGACCGACCCGCTATGAGAGAGCTGCATGGGTTAAGTCATAAGCTTCTCTCATATACAAACCACGTCACTATGCCCTTTGACCTGAGATCATCATGGATTCCTACATGAGAAACGCTTAGCTTTGACCTAGTCAAAAGTCACTTTTGACCGAGTGATCATAAAGACTATGTTCAGACTTAGTGGTTTTTCATGCGGAGGAATGTGAATGGTCAAGATGGAATTTGTCCCTCACATTCGTAGAGAGACATTACTACTGGGCCCCTCGATGAGTGAGTCTGAGAAATGTATGGCCATACTATAATGGAAAGGTAGTTCCGTTTCTATACTCAGACTACTCAGGGATCGAGAAAGTAACGGTCATGAATAGGAGGATGACGTTCTCCATGCCTCATCCATGACCAAAATGTCGTGTGACAAAAGGGACGTGATATGCTTGTATGAAAGGTTGTATCGTTCAATGATCCTCATATGTTTTGGGTAGTCGTGATGTCTTGCTAGAGACCGCTTACGACTTGTGAGTCATTATAGTTAATGGCCCACTGCCAACTTCATATGGGCCTACAGGGTCGCACACAAAATAGCCCAACACGAGTTATGATGTCCAGATTCATTGAATCTAAGATATGTCCAAATTCAATGAATAAATAGGGTGGACGTGTGTATATATATATATATATAAATTCGTATATATATATAAATATAAGAGATATTAATTTATAAGGATAAATTAAATAAATTCCGTCATCTCTTTATTAAATAAATAAGTGAATTAAATATGTGAGACGGATTTAATTTAAACCATATTTATTTAATTGTTCTCTTATCTGATTAGGCAATATTTGATATTGTATTAATTTCGGAATTAATTTAGAGTTAATTTCGAAATTAAATATTATTAATTAAACCTATATAGCATCCTATATATTTGATATGAGGAGCTAGGGTTTAAGACGGAGAGAACTGACAGATAAGAGACGGCCTAAGAGAGGAGAGAGGACGGATTTCTAAAACCCTAGACGGACATAGGTGCTAGCACGCCGTTCGAGGTTGAGGGCTACCCGTGTGGATACTGGTAGAGGAAGCCGACCGGAGTTGTCGACTTCGAACGACAAAGGAGGCGAGCAGAAGCATCCTGAACGGCCGAATCATCCAGTCACCAGGAAATCGAACACCGAAGGTAATGCTTCTTACTACCTAACTTAAACGCGATCGGTAGATCCGGGCAAGGGGTTGAAAGTTTTAAAATTTTATGTCGTTTTCCGCTGCGCGTCGTCTTTCAATTCCCTTCAGTTTGGTCCCTGGTGTGACCATTTGTGGCAGCCTATTATTGTTTTTTTTTTTGTTAATTTCTCATAGGTGGTAATAAGTCCGCATTTACTTCTAAACTAGTTTTGGTAGTCGTTAAGATTACTGAGCACAAATTAAACTGGACAAATTATCTAGATTGGAGTAAGACTATTCGTATTTACTTACAAAGCATTGAGAAAGAGAATTATTTAACTGATGACACTCTGTCACATCCAGTATTATGGTAATTAGGAATAAGAAATATTCCTAAATGATTAAGGGCCAAAAATGATAAGGAGGAATAGAAGAATTTTGGTGGAAAATAATTATTATGATTTTCCAAGCCAATTATGGAAATTTGACTAATTAAGGAAAATTGGTCAAATATAATTATGGAATAATATTTTCAAACCTTAGAAATTAAAGAAAAATAAAGATAATATCCTTTGAGAATTATATGAGATTATAAAATTGGTTTTATGACCAAATTGTCCTTAGAGAAATTACAAAAGAATTTAAGGGTGATTTAGGCCAATTTAAGGGATTTTACTTGGAAAATTCCAAATAAATATTTTTAAGGAGAATAAAATTTTAACAAAATTCCTATGATATTCCAAGGAATTATAAGAGATTATGGAATTAAATGAAGACCCTCAAGTATCCAAGATTTTTCCTAATACCTTTGAAAAGTGGAAAAACCCTAAAGAGAAGGAAATTAGTTTTCCTTTTTATTTAATTATTGAGAAATTAATTTTGAGACAAAGAGGGCAATTTGAGAAGATAAAAATAAGGAGAATAAATTAGGGATATGATAGAAAATAATTACAGAGATCAAAATACTGTAATTATAGAAAAGAAGTTAAAGTCGGAGTCAAAGTGCACTGATAAAGCAAGACTAGAGTCTTGCAATTCAAATGGTTCACAATTAGCCATATGTCAAGCCCCTAATGGAGAAGATTGAACTTGCCAAGTGTCATTCCTCAAATGGAGAGGATTTTGACTTTCGGTAATTAATTTCATTTGGATTCAATTAATTATGAAAGAGAAAGTAAGATTAAAAGGGGTAATGACACTTGGAATTTCATTTAAGATGGTGGTTGGAATATTTTGGCTCATTAAACAAGCTCATCTCCCCCTAATTTTAGATGTTGAGTTCAGCCAAGAGAGAACCAAGAGAGAAAAGAGAGAGTTCAAAGATAAACAAGGGGAAAAGCTACCAACTTGATCATACAACCAATGATTCAAAGTTAGTTCTTGGTTCTAAATGGATCCTTGCCTTGTTTCCTTTCTTTGTATGCTTAAAAATTTTTGTTTCTTCTCTTCTTTGGGTGCTAGACGATATGATTATCATGTGGGAAAAGAATTTTTGTTGATCACACTTGCTAGAACACTTCAAAACATGTTAGTTCCTAGTGGTTGCAAGTGGTTATAGGTTGTTTTTGAAGTATTTTCTTGGTTGTTTCTCTTGAGGTTCATTTTGGCCAAGGTAGTAAATGGACCCAAGGATGAGTTTTTCAATGTTTTAATGCTTTCATTGTGCTCAAAATAAAAAATGGTGTAGGATAAACCTAAAGAACAAGTGTTGGAAGTATTAAAAATCAAAGTTGTAATTTTTGGTTAAAGGACCCATTTGGTTCGGTCAAGAACTGAAAGGAGGAATTTTATTTTCTCAAATCTAAGTACATATTTGGAATCTACATGAAAAATCATGTGGGAATAAGTCAAGAAGTAATTTTAGGGTTTATGGAAAACAAAGGTCATAAATGAAAGAATAAAGGTGGAAGCTTTAAGAAGAAAGAGTTATGTTTAAGTTGTGTTCTTGCTTTTACTTGGTTTGGTTAATGATTCTTGCTGCCCTTTTTGGTGGATTGCCATGCTAGGGTTTGACATTTGTGAAGGAAAAGAAGAGAAACAACGAAAACTCAAGCTTTTGGAGCAAGGTAGCAAGTTGAACCTAACTGCTAACATTAACTTGGCATTATTGATTATTGCATGATTAATTGCTATTATGTGGATGAAATTTCTTCATTGTGATGTGGCTGCTCTTTGCACTTTCTTGCTTTGGCCTTTGCATGATTGAGTTTGCCAAATGATAAGCATGCTAGTTCACCAATAGTAGTTAATGTAGTTATGCATGATGATGATGCTTGTTGATGATATAGTTGGTTAATTTGCTATTGGGATTTCAATGAAATCTCATTTCCTAAATGCAATCTAACATTTTAGGGCCTAAAATATCTAAGGGAAAGCTGCAGATTGAAGGTTAAAACTATGGTATCATACCATAAAAATTTGTGAACTTTTGGGTTATGTAATATTGTGCTGGCCAGTGCTGTAAATTCACTGACACTGCCACATTTAAGCAATGTTTTGATTATGTTCCTGAACGCTTTTAATCACAAACTTTGGCATGTTTGTATATCACATTCTGAGCTTCATTTTGATAGCTAATACATTAAAAATGGACAACTACACGAATTTTAATGATTTTTCAAAGTTAAGGTTCAAAATCTGAAAAAAAAAAAAAGGATTTTGCCTAATAGACAAAGGTAACTTTCACAAAAACCTGACACTTTTTCCAATAGAATTGGTTCACAAGAATATTTGTCCCTGAAAGAGCATTTAAAGATATTTTTATAGAATTTTGAACCACTCCATTCTGATTTTTCTAGATTAAGTTATAAATTTTTGAAGTTGGGCCAGAAAACTAGATTTTTACCCAATGAACAGTGAAAATCTGAAAATTAGCATTTTTGAGATAGAATTGAGCCCAAGACCATCCAATGTGGTCTAAAATGGTTTTAATTGAACCCTAAGATGATACGATAGTAAGGTGTAACACCCTCTGATCACTGACTCTCGTCATCATGGTTAAGGGACAATGCACAGCTCTTTTTACAAATCTGTAACTCCATTGATAGTGAGATTATTCTTTCTGTTACTCACTATGAATTTGTTAAAGAACTGATGAATTATTTAGGATTTTTATACTCAGGAAAGGAAAATATCTCTCGTGTTTATGAGGTTTGCAAAGCTTTCTATCGTCCAGAGAAGGAGGATTGACCTCTCAAGACCTACTTCATGGATTTTAAACTAATGTCTAAAGAGTTGAATTTTCTAATACCTCTCACTACTGATCTGAAAGTTCAACAGGCCTAATGGGAGCACATGGCCATCATGAGCTTTCTCACGGGTCTTCTGCCTAAGTATGAGACTGTTCGATCTCAAATTCTATCTGGATATGAAATTCCTACCCTTCAGGAGGTGTTCTCTCGTGTGATGAGGACTGAGAATCTTTCGTCACTAGTTACCAATGCTCCTATCAATGCTTTAATCAGTCAGGGACAAAAATAAGAGTCGTGGGACAACTAACTGTGGTGGTTCTAAGCAAAGGGGAACCCCTCCAAATTCAAATGGGGTGATATATTACTATTGTAAGGAACCAGGCCATGTTAAGAGTACTTGCTGTAATATGCAAAACAAACAATAATGGAATAACTCTGCACATGTGGCAACATTAGCTGATGAGAAGGTCACAATCTCTACTACTGAATATGCTCAATTAAAATCTCATACACCACCCGTGAGTGCTCCTGCTGCTACAAGTAAGCAGGCTACTGCTTTTGTCTCTCCTTCCTCCAAATGGATCATAAATTCTAGTGCTACTGACCACATGATAGGTAACCGCCATCTCTTCTCCACTTATAACCCTTATGCTAATCCCTCAACCATCACTATTACTAATGGCTCCCGTGCCCGAGTGATCGGATTTGGCACTGTTAATCCTACCTCCTCCATTCATTTATTATTTGTGCTCAATGTACTTGACCTTGTATTTAACCTACTTTCGCCTAGTAAACTTACTTGCCAATTAAACTGTTGGGTCTCACTCTTTCCTGATCATTGCTTGATACAAGATCTTTTGATGAAGAAGATTATTAGCAGGGGTTATGAATCTGGTGGACATTATTTTCTTGACGAGTAGGGGTCTTGTGCAGTGGCTTGTGTCACATCCAACATTATGGCAATTAGAAATAAGAAATATTCTCAAATTATTGAGGATTAAAAATGATAAGAAGAAATAGAAGAATTTCAGTGGAAAATAATTACCATAATTTTCCAAGCCAAAAATAGGAATTTGACTAATTAAGGAAAAATTGGTCAAATGTAAATAAGGAAAAATATTTCCAAGCCTTGAAAAATTAAGGAAAAATAAGAACAATATCCTTTGAGAGTTATATGAAATTATAAAGTTGGTTTTATGACCAAATTACCCTTAGAGAAATTACAAGAGAATTTAAGGGTGATTTAGGCTAATTAAGGGATTTTCTTTGGAAAATTCCGAATAAATCATTTTAAGGAGAATAAAATTCCAAGAAAATTCCTATGAGACCCCAAGGAATTATAAGAAATTATGGAATTAAATGAAGACCCTCAAGTATCCAAGATTTTTCCAAATACTTGTGAAAAGTGGAAAAATCCCTAAAGAGGAGGAAATTAGGGAAAAAGACACTAAAATACCCTCAAAATTACTAAATGACAAAAGAGAGTAGGTAAATTTCAAAATCTCAATTCAGACCCCAGGTACTATTTTGGAATTTTCAAATGTTGTAAAATTACACAAATGCCCTTTATTTTTTTTTACTTTTTTTAAATACTGCCACATCAGCAATTCCGGCCGCCGGAGCTCTGACGTCCGCGACCCTGCCGGCGACCAACCACAGGAGCTCTGGCAACCGGTTACCGGAGTTCCGATGACCGGTCGTCGGAGTTCTGATGACTACTCTTTCTTATATATTGACTACTCTTTTTTAGCTATTGACTATATTTATTTTTGAATTTTGATGACACGTTACTGGAACTCTAGTGACTGGTCAGGGGAGTTCTAATGACTACTCTTTCTTATGTATTGACTACTCTTTTTTAGCTATTGACTACATTTATTTTTAAATTCTGATGACTACTCTTGCTTATGTATTGACTACTCTTTTTTAGCTATTGACTACATTTATTTTTAAATTTTGATAACTACTCTTGCTAAGCTATTAACTACTCCAGTAATGCGATTTACTACTCTTGTGTAGTCAATAGCTATATAAAAATATTCATTGGAACTTTGAAAACAAAAGTTGTCAATAGTTAAAATAAAGTAGTTAATAGCTATATGAAAGTAGTCACCGACAGTAAGGACAATGTTGTCATTTTACAAGATTTGAAAATTCCAAAATAGTACCTGGGGTCTGAATTGGGATTTTAAAATTTACCTACCCTAATTTGTCATTTAGTAACTTTGAGAGTATTTTACTGTCTTTTTCCCAGGAAATTAATTTTTCCTTTTTTTTTAATTATTAGGAAATTAATTTTGAGGCAAATAGGGAAAATTGGAGAGATAAAAATGAGGAGAATAAATTAAGGATCTGACAGAAAATAATTACAGAGGCCAAACTACTGTAATTATAGAAAGGAAGTTAAACTCAGAGCCAAAGTATACTGATAAAGCAAGACTAGTGTCTTGCAAATCAAATGGATCACATTGAGCCATGTGTCAAGCCTTGAAGGGAGAGGATCTTGACTTTTGGTAATTAATTTCATTTGGATTTTGTTAATTAAGAAAGAGAAAGCAAGATTAAAGAGGGTAATGACACTTGGATTCTCATTAAAGAGGGTGGTTGGGATATTTTGGCTCATTAAACAAGCTCATCTCCCCCCCCCATTTTCAGATGTTGGTTCGGCCAAGGGAGGAAAGGAGAGAAAGGAGAGGGTTTTGAAGAAGGAACAAGGAAAAGCTAGTGTCTTGGATCATACAACCAAGGATTCAAGGTTAATTCTTAGTTCTAGATAGGTTCTTGCTTTGTTTTCTTTCTTTCTATGGTTGAAAAATCTGTTTCTCCTCTCCTTTGAGTGTTGACCAAATTGATTATTTTGAGGGGAAGGGAGTTTTGTTGATCACACTTGCTAAGACACATCAAAACATGTTAACTCCTAGTGGTTGCAAGTGAGTATAGGTTGTTTTGAAGCATTTTTCTTTGTTGTTTCTTTGAATGTTCATTTCGGCTAAGATGATGACTGAACCCTAGGATGATTTTTTCAATGTTTTAAGGCTTCCATGATGCTTAAAATGAGAAATGGTGTTAGGTAAACCAAAAGGAACAAGTGTTGGAAGCATTAAAACAAAGTTGTAATTTTTGGTTCAAGTACCCCTAGTGGTTCGATCAAGGGTAGCTGAAAGGAGGAGTTTTATTTTTATAGATCTAAGCATATATTTGGAATCTACATGAAAAACCATGTAGGAATAAGTCAAGAAGCAATTTTTAGGGTTAAAAGAAAACAAGTTTAAAAATAGTGAACAAAGGTGGAAGCTTTAAGGAGCAAGAGTCATTTTTTATTGTGTTCTTGCTTTTCTTGATTGGTTAATGATTCTTGTTGCCCCTTTTTGATGGATTGCATTGCTAGGGTTTGATATTTGTGAGGGGAAAGAAGAGAAAGAAAGAAAACTCAAGCTTTTGGAGCCAGGTAGCAAGTTAAACCTAGCTACTAACATTAATTTGGCATTATTGATTATTATATGATTAATTGCTATTATATGGTTGAACTTTCTTGATTATAATGTGGCTACTCTTTGTACTTTCTTGCTTTGGCCTTTGCATGATTGAGTTTGCCAAATGATAAGCATGCTAGTTCACCAATAGTAGTTAATGTAGTTATGCATGTTGATGATGCTTGTTGGTGATATAGTTGGTTAATTTGCTATTGGGATTTCAATGAAATCTCATTCCACAAATGCAATCTAACATTTTAGGGCCTAAATCCTCCAAGGGAAATCTGCAAATTGAAGGTTAAATTTGTGGTGTCTTGCCACAAAATTTCATGGATTTTTTGGCCATGTATATATTATACTAACAGTGCTGTAACACACTGACATTGCCTCGTTCACGTGACTTTTGATTAAGCTCCCAAATGTGTTTAGTCATGAAATTTGGTATGATTATAGATAATTTCTTGAGCTTCAATTTTATAGCTAACACGTTAAAAATGGCCAAGTATACGATTTTTAATGGTTTTTCAAAGTTAAAGGTCAGAATCTGGAAAGAAGGGTTTTTGGCAAATGGACAGTGTCACCTTTCACAAAAAACTGATGCTTTTTCCTAAGGAATTGGATCACATTTTTTCTTGAAAGACCACTTAAAAATATTTAAATAGAATTTTGAACCACTCCATTTCGATTTTTGTGGAATAAGTTGTGAATTTTCGAAGTTGGGCCAGAAAAACTGGATTTTTACCCAATGAACAGTAAAAATCCAAAATTTAGCATTTTTTTCAAATAAAAAGTGAGCCCAAGACCATCCAATGTGGTCTAAAATGGTTTTAAATGGAACCTAAGTTGATAAAATAGTAAGGTGTGACAGCTTGTGCTGGTGGTGTCACTCCTTTTGAAGCACATTGTTGTTTTAGTCAGTTATCTTTGTCTTCTTTAAAAAAGATTTATCTTCAGTTTCAACATTTGTCCTCTTTAGATTGTGAGTCTTGTGAGTTTGCCAAATATCACCCTCTTCCTTTAGTATCTCGAGTCAATCAACGAGCTTCGTCCCCTTTTAAGCTAGTTCACTTTGATGTTTGGGGTCCGTGTTGCCACATCCAGTAATAGGGCAATTAGGAATAAGGATATTCCTAAATATTCAAGGGTCAAGAAGGATAAGGAAAAATAGAAGAATTATGGTGGAAAATAATTAGTATGATTTTCCAAGTCAATTATGAAAGTTTGACTAATTAAGAAAAACTGGTCAAAAATAATTATAGAAAAATATTTCCAAGCCTTAGAAAGTTAAAAACAAATAAGGATAATATTTCTTGAGAATTATATGAGGTTATATAATTGGTTTTATGACCAAATTACCCTTGAAAAAATTACAAAGGAATTTAAGGGTGATTTAAGCTAGTTTAAGGCCTTTTATTTGGAAAATTCCAAATAAATATTTGGATGGAGAATAAAATCCCAAGAAAATTCCTATGATATCCCAAGGAATTATAAGAAATTATAGAATTAAAAAGAAACCCTCAAATATCCAAGATTTTTTTCTAATTATTTGGACAAGTGGAAAAATCAATAATGAGAAGGAAAATAGTTTTCCTTTTTATTTAATTATTGAGAAATTGATTTGGAGACATAGAAGGCATTTTGGGAAGAGAAAAATAAGGGTAATAAATTATGGATCTGATAGAAAATAATTACAGAGGCCAAAGTACTGTAATTATAGAAAAGAAATTAAATTCGGAGTAAAAGTGCACCGGTAAAGTGTAAATTAGAGTCTTGTACTTTACTTGACCCACAAGTTGCCACTTATCAAGCCACCAATAGAGAGGATTTAAAGTTGCCAAGTGTCAAGCTACCAATGAAGAGGATCTTGATTTTTGAAAATTACTTACCATTGGAATTTCTTAATTACGAGGGAGGTTATAAGGAAGAATAGGCAATTAACACATGGCATAGCAATTAATGGTGGTAGATGGTGGTTGAGATATTTGTTTAGCATTAATGAGAGCTTATCCTCCCCCTTTTCAAGAATAAAATTTCAGCCAAAGGAAGGGTAAGAAGAGCAAGAGGATTTTTTAAGTATGATCCAGAGAAAGACAAGCTATTTTGATCCACCAAGTAAAGATCTAAGGTTAGTAAGTGGTCCTATGTTGTTTGTTGCTTGTTTTTCTTGAGTTTGATGGTTGAAAATTCTTCTTTTCCCTCTTTTAGTTACTGGTCGAAATGATCATTGATTAAGGGGAGGAAGCTTTGATGTTAAACCTAGCTAAAACACTTTGATTCAAGGTTGTTTCAAGTGGTTTTATGTGTTTTTGAAAAGATTTCTTGGTTGGTTTTCTAGAGGTATGTTTCGGTCAAGTCAAGAACTCAACCCTAGGATGAGATTTTCAAAGTTTTGATGCTTTCATGGTGTTCAAAATGGAAAATAGTGTAGGATAAACCTAAAGAACAAGTGTTGGAAGCATTAAAATCAAAGTTGTGATTTTTGGAAAATAAACCCTATTGTTTCGATCAAGCTTGGTTCTTTAAGAAGGAAAGTTCTTTTCTTATATCCAAGTTCATATTTGGATTCTACATGAAAAATATGCAAGAAGAAACCAAGAAAGAATTTTTAGGGCTTAAGGAAACAAACTCTAAAAATTCAAAGAATAAAGATGGAAGCTTTAAGGGGTTAAGAGTTACTTGAGCTATGTTGTGTAATGGCTGGTAACCTTGCTACCCCCTTTATGACTTGTCATGATTACGGTTTGTTAATTGTGGAGAAGAGGAAGAAGGTCAAAGAATCAAAGAGCATTGGATCAAGGTGATAAGATTTAATTAACCTTAATGTTGAGTGTTGCATTGATTGCTATGCAATTTCATGTGTTGTTATGTGGTTGAGCTAAATGATAATGATGATGATGAATGTTTACCTATATTCCTTGCTTTAAGTGTGTTGGCTATTGCACGTTAGAGTGCTACATGTATGAGGTAAAGTAGTTCCCTATTGATAGCAAAAGGTTGGAATGCTTGTAATTGATGCATATTGATGTTTTGGTTGATTGATCTTGCTACTAGGATTTCATTGAAATCTCATCCCCCATATGTAACTTAACATTTTAGGAGCTGAATCATCAAAAGGGAGGTTGCAAATTCAAGGATAAAAATGGTGATGAACCATGAGGAAACAATTATGTTTGGCAGTGTATAAGTATATATGCTTGATGTTGTAACCCTAAGCAGGATGCTAATTTCAAGCCACATTTTTATTATGTTCTGAATGAATTTCTTCACGAAATTTGGTATGCTTAAAGTTCATGTCATGTGCTTCAAATCAATAGGTAGCACATTAAAAATGGTCAACTATACGATTTTTAATGATTTTTCAAGGTTAAGATCCAGAATCTGAAAAAAGAGTTTTTACCAAAAGGATAGAGGTGACTTTCACAAAAACCTAACACTTTTTCAAATGGAATTGGTTCATAAGATTATTTTTCCTTGAAAGATCATTCAAATATATTTATATATAATTTTGAACCACTCCATTTTGATTTTTCTTGATTAAGTTATGATTTTTTGAAGTTGGACCAAAAAATTAGATTTTTACCGAATGAACAGTAAAAATCTAAAAAGTAGCGTCCTCAACGTCTTAAATGAGATTTTTAAACCCAAGACCATCCAATGTGGTCTAAAATGGCTCCGATATAACTCTAAGTCATTCTAGAAGTAAGGTGTAACACGTGTCCTATTGAGTCAACAACTGGTTTCAGATACTTTGTTACATTTATTGATGATTATTCTCGTACAACTTGGTTATATTTAATAAAAAATCATTCTGAATTATTCTCTCATTTTTGTGCCTCTTTTGCCAAGATTAAAAATCAATTTCATACTTTTATTCGCACCTTATGAAGTGATAACACTAAAGAATCTTTGTCTATTTTGTTTTAATCCTATATTCTTCAAAATGGTATCCTCCATCAATCTTCGTGTGTTGATACACTACCTCAAAATAGTGTTGCAGAGTGAAAAAAATCATCACCTATTTCAGGTAGCACGAGCACTTTTGTTTCAAATGATGGGAATTTTCTGGGTTGATGCTGTCTCCACTGCTTGCTTCCTCATTAACCATATGCCCTCTTTAGTTCTTGATGATAACATTCCCTATACTACTCTTTTCCCTTCAAAACCTTTGTTTCCTATTGATCCCAGGATTTTCAGGTGTGTTTCCTTTGTCCGGGATGTATGACCATCTGTCTCCAAATTAGATCTGAAGTCTCTTAAGAGTGTCTTTCTTAGATACTCTCAGGTTCTAAATAGCTATCGGTGTTTCTCTCCCACTCTTAATCGTTATCTTATTTCTACAGATGTCACCTTTTAGGAATTGATTCCATACTTTTCTCCATCTATTTCACCTGTCCCTCCTCTGTCTGTGGAAGAGGATGACCTTTTAGTGTACCGTGTTCTCTAGCCACCCACTCCACTACCTTCGGCTCCAACTCTTGCTCAGGCACCTGTGCCACCACCTTTGTCTCGTGACTACACAAGACTTTCTAGGGAGATAAATGTCACCATTTAGCCCTCTATTATCTGCTTTGTTATCAGATCCTACGTTAAGCATCTCTCATCCTGAGCCTTAACCTCTCTCTAACTCTGAGACACCTCCCATTCCTGATCCACTTGACTTGCTCATTACTCTTCGCAAAAGTAAATGCACTTACGCCCATCCTATTTCCTCATTTGTTTCTTATAACCACCTTTTCCCTGCCTCTCGTGCCTTTGTTTCTTCTTTAGATCCTATTTTCGTACCTAAGACCCTTCATGAAGCTTTAGCCCACCCGGGTTAGCGTGCTGTTATAAAAGAGGAGATGGCAACCCTTGACTAGGATGACACTTGGACCTTAGTGGATCTACCAGCAAGGAAGAAGGCTATTAGGTGTAGTGGGTCATAACCCCTAAAACTTGAGCTGATGGTACCCTAGACCGTCTTAAAGCTCGCTTGGTTGCTAAAGACTTTGCTCAGACATATGGTGTTGATTACTCTGAAACTTTCTCCCTCGTTATGAAACTTTCCTCTGTTAGTCTTTTCATCTCTATGATAGCAACCTATGGCTGGGATCTCCATCAATTGGATATCAAAAATATCTTTTTACGTAGTGATCTTCTTAAAGAAGTCGATATAGAGCAACTACCAGGCTTTGTTGCTTAAGGGGAGTGTGGGAAAGTATGTCGTCTCAAGAGATCCTTATATGGCTTGAAGTAGAGTCCCCGTACATGGTTTGATAGGTTCAATACTGTTGTGCAAAAGCTTGGCATGTCTCAAGGTAAGTGTTGATCACTATGTGTTCTATCAGAAAACAGACACTGGCATAATTCTATTAGTTGTGTATGTAGATGACATTGTGATTACAGGGGCTAATATGTCAGGGATCTCATCACTTAAGTCCTTTCTTAATTCTCACTTCCAAACAAAAGATTTGGGCCCGTTAAAGTACCTTCTTGGAATTGAGGTCTTGAAAAGTAAGAAAGGAACCTTATTGACTCAGAGGAAGTATGTTCTTAACCTATTGAAGGAAACTGGAAAGTTAGGAGCTGCGCCAAATAGTTTTCCTACGATTTATAATCCACTACTTGATGTTGATGGAAGCATACCGTTTGAGAATCTGGTTGATGCTGCTAAGAGTAAGCCATTTGAGAATCTGAAGAGGTATCGAAGATTGATTAGAAAATTGAATTATCTTACTGTGACCCGTCCTGATATCACCTATCTAGTCAGTGTACTTAGCCATTTTATGGTCTTGCCTATTATTAGACAATGGGAAACTTTAGAGCATGTGCTTCATTACTTGAAGGTTTCTCTAGGTCATGGGATATTATACAGAAATCATGGTGATACAGATATTGACTGCTGATAGACCTTGTCGCTAGGTAATCAAAGTTTTACTAGGGAAAATGCAGCAAGTGAGGCACTACCTAGGTCATTCTTCACAAGGAGCCTTAAGTTGTATTTCAATTCTTAACAATTCACTATTAATTATCAAATTACCAAGATGAGAGCTTGAGTTCAGAAAAAGAGAAATCAAAACAAGAAACAAATCTAATGAAAGGTAAATTGCAAATGAGATTCAGATGAGAGGTAGTAGTTCCCCTAGCAATTTATCCAACCTTCCTTGTTCAATCTTATAATTTGGAGTCTCTTAATGTCAATTAAATGGATAGATTCAGCTACTGCTCAAATCTCTCTTAACATAGATCAAAAACAACTATCTTACTAGATTCATTGTTTTGATTCTATGAGAAGGAAAATCAATTGACAAGAACACTTGAGAAGCAAGTTGCAATTCTCTAAGAATGACCACAACTGTGAATCATCAATATATTCAACCAAAATTCAGATTTACAGAACAACAGTCCAAGTAAAACGAATTAGATTTACAAATCAACAGAGAATCCTCTATTCAACTGAACTAAAGGACACAACTCACATCTGAATGTTCAATCAGATCTAAATTCCAAGAAACATAAATCTAATCACTCAATCTTCATTCTAATCACAATTGTTCAACTGAAACAAATGACTCTTAGAATAGAAGGTAGAAAATAGATCTGAAATGACTCCCTGTTTAGCTCCATGAACTCAGGTCAGCTTCATTGCTAGAAGAACTTGGAAATTCAGCTACTCATACTCTGGATTAGGGTAGAAACAGCAAGAATTGATGAAAGATCCATGGTTGATCGGTGGAAATTGATGGAATTGGATGAAAATGGAAGAGAGAAATGAGAGAGGGCGGAGAGAGCAAGAAATTCGCGTCTGGAGGGAGAATGGGTAACTGAAAATCTGATTCTGGCTGAAGCGCGCGACTCTGGTTTTAAATCTGGAAATTTCGGTCATCCGCCGCGGCACCTCCTTATATCCGCCGCGGCGCCTTTCCTGTACGGCGTCGTTTTGATTAGTGAATCTGCACTTCATGTAAACATCAATCCGCCATGGCGCCTCCTTCTATCCGCCGCGGCGCCTTTCACTGAGAGCACCTTGGAAATCCGCCGTGGCGCCTTCCCAAATCAGCCGTGGCGCCTCAGACAGAATGGCAAAAATGCTACTGAAGCTTCCTGAAATTCATACCAAAGCAGGGATCAAAAGTACACACAAATAAAATCCTATAAAAACATGTAAAAACACTTGCAAAACCTCATAATTCTTCTCACCAACTCTTATGCACAATGGAAGCTAATTATGCCCAAAGTATGTAAATATAGATCACAAAAGTATGTGTTTAGGGCTAGAAATGTATGCAAATAATGAGACTTATCAACTGCTATGGTGATGCTGATCATAGTGGTTCAAAGGCCACGAGAAGATCCATTATAGGATATTACATCTTTGTGGGAGGAAATTTGGTATCCTGGAGGAGCAAGAAACAGAGTCACAACCAAGTACAGAGGCAGAATATAGAGCTATGGCCCAATCTATGTATGAGATAGTCTGGATACATCAGTTACTGAAGGAGGTTGGTCTTAAAATGTTGTTACCAGCAAAACTATGGTGCGATGATAAAGCAGCCTTACACATAGCTTCTGATTCAGTGTTCCATGAATGCACAAAACACATTGAGATTGATTGTCATTTTGTTCAGGATAAGATCAAGGAAAACTTCATCTCAACAGGACACGTGAGATCCAGTGATCAGTTGGGTGATCTCCTTACTAAAGCTTTGAATGGGGTTCGAGTTGACTATCTTTGTAACAAGTTGGGTATGATTGACATTAATGCTCCAAACTTGAGGGGGAGTGTAAAGATATGTAGATATATTGTGATTAGTATAGGATCAAATCAGATATGGTAGGATATTATATGATAGGATATTATCTCCTAATAATGAGCCATTAATGCCTAGCTCATCTCTTGTTTATATATTCCCTCTTTCTGATCATGAATAAACAAAAAAAAATTCCATATTATTCTCTGATTAATAAAGTCAAAATTGGCCAAAATGAATTATTTTAAATATATAGAGGCCTTAATAATTCACACAAAAATAAGAAAAATTATTTGAGAGGTTATTATAAATTCTAAAAATATTCTCAATATCTGAAAGTGTAACATCCCGAACTTTTGGACTAGAAGTACTAGAATTAGTCAAAAATGGGCAGGCTACTAGACCCTTTTTGGTAGGAGTTCCAGAAGTCCCTGAAAAGGACGAGAAGATTCTTGGGGACTAAATCACAAAGTAAAAGTTTTCTGAAACTACAAGACAGGCAAGTTAGAGACCTTGATAAAGTCTCGAAGGCTCGAGTATGGGAATTGGAGATGATTAAGGGCCAAAGGTTATATTGGGAAAGTCAGTGAGATGATTTCTAAGGCTAAACCTGAGCATGGACTTAATTATAAATTCAACAAGTTTTAGACTGTAAAGGGCAGTGATGGAAACTATGCCCAAAAATTTTAGAAAAGTTCCAAAATATGGGAAATGAGGCTTTGAGGCTTGTATGGGGTTAAAAATGATGAAAATATCTTTGGAGCAAATTGATGAAACTCCCAGGGTTTTGGCTAATTATGAATATTAGCCAAAATTGAATTATTTAAGATATAAGGAGGCCTTAAATAATTAGAGATAAATAGGGAATAAATATTTGAGGAATTATCACAAGTTTTGAAGATGATTTCATCCCTAGCAAGCAAAGAGATTAGCTTTAACAAAATTTAAAGTTTGTTTATATACTATCCGGATAAAGTCAAAATAAACTGTTTATGAGTTGACTTTTGATATAAGAAAAATGAGAGAAATTCCTTATGATAAAAAGACAGTATTGGTGCCTAGAAATAGATATTTGGAGTTATGGATTAAATAATGCCATGTAAAGTTATTTGGGATGAGACAAGGGTGCCAAAACATGTTCTAATGCTTTTAAGTAAGTGAGGACCCCAAAAAGTACCTTATACAGTGCAAAATTGTAAAATAGGTGAGCCATAGTCAAGGGTGATAGGGAGCATGAATTTCTTTCTATTTTCTCTGTATTTTAATGCATATTTGATGAGGGGACATGGATAGAATTATACAACTTGTCAAGGGGCGTGTTTGGAAGAGACAGAATTATATAATAAAATATATTTTTATGATCACATGTGCATTAGGTGGCATAACACATTGCAAGTGTTTAAGTGAAATGGCCTAGGATTTGTACATCTTGCATGAAGTTTGGAATGAATGGTGAGATCGGAGGCTATACATCCATTGTAATTTTGATCAACCTGATGGGCCATGTTCTAATTAGGATATTATAAATACCCCTCCTCTCGCATTTGAGGAAGGATTTTTAGCCAACCTAAGGGAGAGAGAGGACAACCTAAGTTTGAGATCTCTCTGTGTATTGAAGTTGTGGCCTCACTATCTTAAGTCGCAACTTGGGAAGACATTAGGTAAAGGCTCCCTGTGAGTTGAAGTCATGACCTCGATGTTTTAGGTCACGACTTGGAGCCTTTTTGATACCCTAAAATCCCCATCTCTGCTGAAGTCGCAACCTCACATAAATCAGGTCGTGACCTGACATGAAAAGTGAGAAATTTTCGTTGAGTTTACCTCTTTACACTTACTTAGCTCCACCCTAATTACCATTTTGCCCTTGAACCTACCTTGAATTCAAGCTATATGCATTCCAAGACTTAAAACCCTAAGCCTTTCTTTGTAAAACCACACTTAACCCTCCTTTCGTTTTTTTCATTCCCTCTCACATTTATCTCTCCATTCCCCACGACTGTTCCTCTCCTGAAGTCATGACTCTCCAGTCTTGGATTCTTCATCATTTTCTACATTTTTTAGTTGATCAAACTACTCCAATCACCTTCTTCTCTATTTTTCCAACCTCATTTTTAGCTTTAACCATGGTTGTTCATTCCTAGAGCTATTGTGATTGGTTTAAAGGCATGAGAGGCTAAACCCTTAGCCTTTTGGTGATGGAGGACGAAGCTTGAGCTCAGGGACTTAATCGGGGAGTTTTTCTATGGTCTAAACCTGTGCTTAATGTTGTGTTGAATATTTCTAGATTTAAGATTTTTCTGTACTTGTATTAGACTTAGTTTATGATTGTAAATCTTGTGTTTAGACTATTCTATTGTATTTGGATTTGATGATATTAATGTTGATTAATCTTTATAATATTTCAATTTGAATCCTTGTGTTCAGTTTGATTATCAGTGATAATTATTGATTGATCTATGTGCTTGGTATTCTGTGCTTGTCAATAGACATTCAGAGGGCATTTGCATCCTTCGTTCATCTACACTCTAAGTGATTTTCAACAGTGTCTTAAGAGATGTTAATTAACTTTGATTAAGGTGAGTTTTTATTAATTGAGACATTGGACCCAAGTGATTTACTTGGGGTTTTCTTCAAACTTAGAGGTTTTTTAAAACTCCCAATTATTTAAAGAGCAGTGATAGCTAAGTTTTCATCATCAAGAGACTGTTTAATCATAATTCCCTTTTAATCCAAAACATTTCTTCATTCATTTAAAATACCAAAAACAGTTTATTCTCTACACTTTTCATTTATTGCACCACCTTAAACAATTGAAACCCCCTTTTCTTCACCTAAATTTACAATGCTTTTGATAGCCAATCTAGACTAGGATTTCCAATAGTAAGTCCCTCGAGAAGACGACTGGTTGTACCCTATACTGTATTTTTCTGGTGCAATTCACTTTCTTGACGATCCGAAAGGCGATAGATAGATGTTTGTGGATTGTGTTTAGGTAAAAAAGCATGGAAAAGAATGCCTCTATCATATTCAAAATGTAAATTTGACCAAGAGCTAAAACAAGTTCTAAAGAATGTAAACCACATGAATAATCGTCAATATAGAAACTAAGGCTCAAGAATGTCCTTCCAACAAGGGTTTCATATGTCAATTGCTCATACACAAAGTTTCAATCAACATGCATTAGTTGCAAGGCATTAGGACACCTATCACCAAAGAGAACCAAAGGATGATGATTAAAAAGATCAAAATAATCACTTAAGAACATACTTGTATCTCAAAAGTACTCATAAAGTCTTAGAGATGTCATTTTCAAAATCCATAATTCTTAAAAGTTCAAGGATGGGCATGGTTTTCGAGAAAAACTAATTGATGCAATGATGTTAGATTAAAAAGGCAATGATTTGCTTGAAAAACATGCAAAGATAGCTTAAAAAGGTTCCTTCTATACAGCGATGCAAAAGGCAAAGAGAAGGAAAGTGGCGCACAGCAATAGGAGCCAAGTCGCAACCTAGAATCAATGAGGTCGCGACCTGGAGACACAGAAAGTACCAAGTCTGGAAAGGGGGTTGAGGTCGCAACCTAGAATCAGTGAGGTCACAACCTGAAGACACAGAAAGCCTTCCCCTGTCAAAGACACAAATCAAGTCACGACTTGAAGCAGTGAGGTCACGACATGAGGTCATAGAATGCTACCAAAACGAAAATGTTCAAAGACTGACCAAATTTAACAAGTAAAACCTTTCCAGCAAGCATCAATACAATAAAAAAAATGATCCAATTCATAGTAATTCATCATCCCATAACCAAATCAAGACTAAAGATTGATGATGAAACATTGGATTTCAAAAAAAATTTTACAAGAGCAAAACAACAAAAGCCAAATAAATCCCTCCCCTATACTTAAACTAGGTAATGTCCTTACTGCCTAAGGGAAAGGCGAAAAGAACAGCAACAATCACAAATAAAACAAAGAGAACACAACCATTCATTGAATTAAAGTTTCAATACACCAAAAGATTTAGTTTAAGTACAGAGTTTGCAGGAAAGAGCAACAGAACCAAAGGGAAAAAAACATAAAAACTAAAGACTCTCGGCAGAAGAACATCAAGCATCCTCCTTTCTTCTTTCTTCTTCTGCTGCAGTATCCTCTCTACCCATCTTAACATCAATAGTAGTGACACCAGAAGACTCTCTCGGACTCTCACTAAAGTAGATTGTGGTAGGAATGGAATGTTGCCAAAAACTTTACTCGTAACCCAAAGGAAAAGCAATATTTTAAGCTTTGGCTAATTGCAACATCAAAGGATCCAAGTGTCACACCTTACTTATATAATACCTTAGCATCCATTTCTAACCAATTTAGACCACTTTGGATGGTTTTAAACTTAAAAATTTTGATCTGGATGCTAATTTTCAGAAATTTGTTGTTTGCTGCCCAATTTCCAAATTACAGGTCCAACTTTAAAAAATCATAACTAATACTAGAAAAATTGTATGGAGGTGTTCTAAAATTATAAGGAAATATATTTCAATTCTCTTTAAGGAAAAAATATCAAAATGGATTTATCTTTGGCCAATTCATACAGTTTAATTAATAAAGATTACTGTTCACTTGGTAAAATCTGGAACTTCCAGATTCTGTGCCTCAATTTTGAAAATTCATATCTCCTGATGTACACATCCAATTAAGGTGATGTACCTCTTATTTTAAATCTTGAGATGTGTACTATAAGTATACCAAATTTTGTAGCCTAACTCATTCATTTGATAGGTCTAACTGAAGCTTGAAACTAACTGTTTCAAGACCTACGTTTTATCCCTCAACTAACTTTTGCTTTAATTCTTTTTATTTCTTTGGCATGTAAAACTTGGGCTTACTCTTTCCCATTCATGGGCTTACTCTTTCCCATTTATGCTCACACACTTTCATTCATACTATAAACATTCTAAGCACATACATTGCATTGATGGCATTCATAAACATAATTTACAGCGTAGGAGAATTATACATTGAACATTTATCTCATTGACTAAAATCAATAATTCTCCACTTTCTTCTCCTTGCTTCTCATGCCATTATTGCCCATCATTGATTGACCTAAATGGTTGGCTAGGGAAGGGTGAGATTCGAGAGAATCTCAGTAGTAAACAATACCATATTAATCATGTTAGATGGATGTTAATGCACTATACACAACTTGTTTATTCTCTTGTTAATTAGTGATATATTAGCATGCTTAAAGCTAACTTCTTGATGCATAGCAATGGAGACATAATCTACTCATCATGAATAGCAATTACAACAGCTAAAACATGTACAATAACATTCAAATAACATGTACACAACAACACACAAGCATACAACAACAAGCAATGACAATAGGTAAGTTCACTACCTTAGACTTCAAGCTTTCCTCTTACTTTTCCTTTGACTCTCTTGACTTTCCAACCATGTGGGTATTTGATCAACATCACCAAACATCCTCTTGGATGTTCCAAGATCCTAAACGAAGTCACATTGATCATACAATCTATTAGGACCAAGAGATTAAATAAAGTTCAAGACTAACCTTCTTGAACTTAACCCTTTTCTCTAAATTTTTAGATCAGTGTTCTAGCTTTGTAAAAATTGTTCTCTAAGGCTAATCCTATAAAATTTTTCCCAAGGAATCCAAATATCCACTTAGATTTATGAAAGTTAAACTCCTTCTCCAAGAACTAGTGTTGGTTGAAAAGGGGGTCATGAAATCCAAAAATTCCAACTTTAATTCCAATGCTTGTTCTTTAGGTTCACTTTACACTATTTTTCATTTTAAACCCATTGGAAGCCTTAGAATCATCAAAATCACATCCTAGGTTATAGTTCTCATATTGGCCAAACCATAACCCTAGTGAACCAACCATGAAATCTTTTCAATAATAACCTAAAACCACTTGAAACAACCTTGAATCAAAGTATTTTAACTAAATATATCATCAAAACTTCCACCCCCTAACAGTATACATTTCAGCTAGCACCAAATCCTAAGAGAAACCAAACTTTTCAACCGTATAAACCAAGAAATCAAGGCAAGGAACAACATAAAACAACCTACTAACCTTAGATTCAAGGTTGGTTGATCAAAGGAGGTAGCTTCCTCTTGGCTTCTCTTCAAGAAATAAAATGGCAAGAGGTTCCCCTTAGGTTGGATGAAACATGTCTTGCAAGAGGGGAGGAGAGTTCTATTTATAAGCCAAGCCTTACTTGTTTGCCATCCAAGTTCAAGGAAATTGCAAGGATGAGGTGTCACTTGATTCTGGCTTCTTGAACTATTTTTCACCCTTAAATTAAATCTAAATGAAATTGATTTTCCAAGTCAAAATCCTTTCTAATTATAGCTTAAAAATGGCACCCTATTTCCTACTAATCATAATTACTCTACCAAACACATTAAAGAGCCATCATTACATTTGTCTTTTTCCTTAGATATTTTTCTCAATTTACTTAGCCCTCGTTTTTTTTTTAGTTTCTTTCCAGCTTTCTGGAGCTCTAAAAATTATTCTGTCTACTCCAAAAATTCCTTCCACCCTTAGAGAAAATCTATGAATTTTCTCAAGCCATAACACTTCCTTTAAGCCTTGCATAAAAATCATTTACTAAAATACCCTTTTTATCAACATAATTAGCTTTTTAATTTATTAAAGCCATTCCACTAGCCTTTTGGTTGCGGGACTAATTTTGTAAATTAGTACGACCTTTCAAACATTCAACCCCATTTTTGGATATATTTTTTTAAGTCTCTTGCTATTTTAAATAATTATCTCAAACAGTGTACTTTTTACTGATCATAACATTATAAATTCCATTTAAGCTGCTTCAAGGGTATTTTTGTCATTTCTCTTAACAAAAGAGCCTTAGAATATTATTTCACATTTTCTAGGATTTTCTTAGAATTTTCTGTATACTTTTCCC
This sequence comes from Neltuma alba, assembly GCF_004799145.2. NCBI lineage: Eukaryota > Viridiplantae > Streptophyta > Magnoliopsida > Fabales > Fabaceae > Neltuma > Neltuma alba. The sequence goes on along the minus strand of NW_021635415.1, from coordinate 159,543 downwards.
TTTTTACCCCTGTTGGCTATAACTTTCTCAATTTACAGTTTTGTCCCTTCTTGGACTTAACTTTATACAATCCTCTCTTTGAGATTTCTAACTTAAACCTTCACCAGTTTCTACTCTCTTTTCTCTTTCTAGGCCCTTAAGACTTTATTAAAGCCTCTAACTTTGATTATACTTCTGTCCTTGAAAACTTTTACTTTGCAGTTTATTCCTTGAAACTGTTTTAACTTCCTTTCTCGTCTTTAGGACTTTTGCTAAAAAAGGGCTTAGTAGCCTACTTTCTTTAGGCAACTTCTTAGGCTCTTAGGCCTAAAAATTGAGATATGACAATTCTCCCCCTCTTTTAAAAATTTCATCCCCAAAATTTTAGGGCTAAACCTCTAGTTTGACTATCACTGAGAGGTTATCCGAGGATAATGTCCCCCTTTTTTTATTTAGGATGCCTGAAAATTTCCTAATCGGGACTTATAACTCTAAAATCTTAAACGGTCCTACGCACTTCAACTTTCAGTTTTTCACTTTAATGGTTTCTGCCTATTGTCGACATGACCTTCTCTCTGCTCTAAGCCATAAGCAATGTCTGCTTAACTAGCTGTATTTGCTCAGTGTAACACCTTATGTTTATACCAAATAACTTATCTTGTAGAAGCATTTGGAATCACTTTTGAAGGCTACAAATGATGAAAAATCAAGTTTGAAAATTTTTTTCATTTACGGGTTACTATTCATTGTCACCTTAAAATGTGACAAACTTCGAAAATTCATAACTAATTGTAGAAAAATTGAAATTGAGTGATTCCAAGTTCTATGGAAAGCTCTTTGGATAAAATTTTGAGGAAAAATAGTTTCTGGACTGATTGCCTTGGAATTCGAGTCAAATTTTCTTTGAAAAAGTTACTGTTCATTTGGTCATTTTCGGATTTTACTTGATTTTTGCCTAACTTTGGAAAGGAAAAACTTTCTACTCGGTTATCAGAATCAGGTGAACTACACCTCATTTTAAAGAGAAAAATAAGATCTCTTTTCTCGCCAAATTTCAAAACCTAACTCACTCGTTTACTCAAATGGTCATTGGTTAAACTTTAATCCCTTTTAGTTGACTTTTTACCCTCTTTGGAAGGGTAACTTAACTTAATTGACCACTTAACATCATAGCATACTCTCCTTAGCTATATTAGCTATTTCTAATCATGCTTGGACTATTCTACTCATGCTTGTATACCTCTAACCTTAATCATACTATTGGAAACATAAAGCATGCTTCATATTACATTCTTCCAAAATAGAAAGGTTCAAAGCCATATAAAGTTACTATGGCTTACTACCTCTTTAAGTAAGAGCCAACTCCTTTCCTTTGCCCTTGAATGTTGAAGGCCCCAGGGTTTGTTTAAATATTGGGGTAAGATTCTTGGAATCTTAGTAACAATTGCATACATTATCAAGGTCACACAATACATTGTAAATCAAGCTACATGCATGCATACTTTAACTTTATGTTCATACTATGGCAAGGACATATCATCATAAACATTCATGGCACTCAACATAGCATAAGCCAAGGCATAATTTGCATGGAGGCAACATCATATAACATAACATTCTCATCCACCTCATAGCATAACAGGTTAGCAAAACACATAGCCATAATCATACAAGGTAAGGTGACACTCTATTATAATGAATTGCAAAAAGCTACCTTGATTGCTTTCCTTCCTCTTGAATTCTTTCCTCTTGATTAGATCCTTGTCCCTTTGTTGTGTATAGCCTATTAGGCAACCAATGACACAACATTAAGTATTATTATAACTTCATAACTTAACATAACCCCTTAAACCCCTTTTTCTTGATTTTTAGGGTTTATTTTTCTAGCTTTGATTCTTGAACTTTCTTGGGCTTTTCCTATATAATTTTTCATGTAGAATCCATTTATCATATTATTTTTATGAAAATCCAATCCCTTCCCATTGACTTAGCTTGGCCGAACCATATATATATTTGTAGGGAAAAGGATTTTCAACCAAACTAACATGTAACCACTTAATCTTTAACCTTTAACCATGCTTAATCTTCATCTAAACCATTCCTTATCATTTTGATAAAATTTGGGCAGCACTTCCCCTTAGAAAAATGACTTTCTATCATCATTAAAATAGCCTAAAACTAACATACCATCATTATAACTTGAAATGGAAGAGTTTTAGAAGCTTACCTTGCTTCCAAATGACTTTCTCTCACTAGAATTCTTCTCTTTCTCTCTCTACATGAAAATTTGCAAGAGGTTTCCTACTTGAAAGGTCTTGCATGAAATGAACATGTGAGGGGGTATTTATAGGCTTCATATTTCACTAATTCCACATATGCCCTTCTTGCATAAGACTTAATCTTAGCCCTCCAATTTTTACCTCTTTCCACATGTACAAATCTTAGGCTATGTAGCTTAGTATATTGACACTTGGATGATGAGTCATTAGGGCTTATGTCATCTCTTCTTATCCATTAAGATTAATTAGGCTCTAATCAAGGTTTACTCTCTTAATCCCTTGATTAACTTGGCTAATACCCTTCTAGAAACTTTTGACTTTTCAAAAGTAGATGGTTGAATCCTAGCCATCCAATGAACCATGTTTGCCACATGTCACAATCCTACGGAAGATGACTTAACCCTAATCATCTTACTTAAACCTAATTAGGTTTTAACCTATCTTGATTTATTATTTTCCTTTTCTTTTTCTTTTTATTTTTTTCTTTTCTTGGCCAATTTAGGCATGACATGTGTCCTTGTCCATCTGTAGGAAATTTTATCACCCCTGTTGTCCAGACAGTCCACTGAGTCTTAATATAGTACTGGTTTATTTTATCTGATAGCCGAAAAATTCTAGTATCTCAAAATTCTTATATCAGCTCACCATTAATTATGTCTCAGTAAAGGGGTATTTCTTGATTAATTTCATAATTTTTCTCCCTCTATAACTCCTTAAATTGTCATTTCTGTAAAAACGAAAAATCTACCAATATTAATTTAGCTTTAAATTCAATTAAAGCTAACCTCCTCATCATTTAGGATTGGAAATAATTTTATAAATTTCCATAATTCCTAAATGAATTTCCTTTAATTTTTCATAATTTTCTGAGATCTCTAGTATTTTTAAGAATTAATATTGGCTAATTTTTTCTTAATTTAGCCAATATTAATAATTAAAATAATTTTTAATAAATTATTTTCAACCTGTATTTACTTTCTAGACTTCAAATACCATTCTACGGCATTAATTCTATTTTCCATGATTTACTAGAAATTTTTAGGATTTCTAGACACTAATTACGATAATGCCCTTTGTAGACCAATCATTTTAAAAATGACAATTTGGTCCTTTTTCAGTTCTCACTTCAATTGTTGTGCTGTTTATCTATCTTTTATCTCACCTGGCCTTGGTCAACCCTAAATCTTTCATTAATCATACTAAAGATATCAGGGTATGACATATTTCCCTATTTCTAGGTTAGAAATTTTAACACATACCTTAAGTGAAGAGCTCTGGATACTTGCTCCTCATTTCGTCCTCCTTTTCCCACGTGGCCTCTTCTTGATTTAAATCTTTCTAAATCACTTTGACCAAAGGAATTCCCTTGTTCCTCAACTGCTTGACTCTCCGGTCCACTATTTGTTCTGGTCTGGCTTCAAATGTCAGATTGTTCTTTAGTTCAATCTGATCATATTCTAGCACATGTTCTGGATCCGGATTGTACTTCTTTAATTGAGAAACATGGAAGACGTTATGTAACTGACTCAAATTTGGGGGTAAGGCTAGTCGATAGGCTACTGGTCCTACTTTTGAGAGAATTTGGAATGGTCCCACATATTTAGGCGTCAACTTTCTTGCTTTAATGGATCGTCCTACTCCAGTAGTTGGAGATACTTTCAGGAATACATGGTCCCCAACCTCAAACTCTAATGGCTTTCTCCTACTATCAGCGTAACTCTTCTGTCTGCTTTGAGCTGTGAGTAACCTCTGTTTGATCTGTTTAATCTGTTCAGAGGTACGATCCACTATATCTGGACCCCAAACTTTTCTCTCTCCGAGTTCGGTCCAACAAAGCGGGGATCTACACTTTCTTCCGTATAATGCCTCGTATGGTGCCATTTGGATACTGGAATGGTAACTGTTGTTGTACGCGAATTCTGCCAAAGGCAGATATTCATCCCAGCTCCCTTTGAAATCCAAAATGCACGCTCTCAGCATATCTTCTAGTGTCTGTATCGTTCGTTCTGTTTGTCCGTCCGTTTGCGGATGGTAAGCTGTACTGAAACTCAGTACCGTGCCCATGGCTTCTTGCACTGCTTTCCAGAATCTCGACATGAATCTTGGATCCCTGTCTGACACAATGTATTCTGGAACCCCATGTAATCTTACGATCTCTTTAATGTACAACCTCGCTAACTTTTCTGGCGAATATTTAACTTTAATAGCTAGGAAATGGGCCGACTTTGTCAGTCTGTCAACTATGACCCATATTGCATCATATCCTGACGATGTACGAGGTAGTCCTACTATGAAATCCATAGAGATACTATCCCATTTCCATTCAGGAATATTAAGGGGTTGTAAAGATCCTGACGGCTTCTGGTGTTCCATCTTCACTTTCTGGCATGTAAGGCACTTTGTCACGTACTCAGTGACATCTCGTTTCATACCAGGCCACCAGAACAATGACTTGATGTCTTGATACATCTTGGTCATTCCTGGATGAATCGTATATTTGCTTTTATGTGCCTCATCTAGAATCTGCTTCTTGAGATCATCTACGGGAGGGACATACGATCTTCCTCTGAATTCTATCACTCCCTCTGTTGAGATCTCAAAATCTCTTGTCTCGTTGCTCAAGACTTTAGCTTGAAGGGTCTTTGCTAAAGGATCCCCTCTTTGAGCTTCTTTAATTTGTTTTATTATATCAACAGTTGTACTCTGCACTAATGGTTCATTAGCCACATCATTTGCCGTTAACTGCATATGATAAATAGGACCCCAGTCCCTTATATCTTCTAACAGATCACCCTCTTTGATCATGAGGGTGGCTACCTGCACCACTTTTCTGCTCAAGGCATCAGCCACTACATTGGCCTTTCCCGGATGATACTTGATCTGGTAGTCATAATCTTTCAGCAACTCCATCCATCTTCTTTGTCTCATATTAAGTTCTTTCTGATCTTGCAGGTACTTGAGACTCTTGTGATCACAGAACAATTCTATAGTTGCCCCATACAAATAATGCCTCCATATCTTCAAGGCATACACTATGGCTGCAAGCTCCAGGTCATGAGTGGGGTAATTCTCCTCGTGAGACTTTAACTGGCGCGAGGCGTAGGCGACAACTCTCCCTTGCTGCATCAGTACACATCCCAATCCCTGTTTGCTAGCATCTGTGTACACTACATATGGTAGTGTCGGATCGGGGATAACTAGTACTGGGGTAGAGGTTAGCCTTCGCTTCAGCTCCTGAAAACTTGCCTCACATTTCTCGTCCCATGAGAACTGCTGGTTCTTCCTGGTTAGCTTTGTCAGCGCTTGGGCAATTCTAGAGAAGTCCTGGATAAATCTCCTATAGTAACCTGCCAGCCCTAAGAAACTTCGTATCTCTGTAACTGTCTTAGGCTGCTCCCAGTTCAGTACTGATTCAACTTTACTGGGATCTACGGCCACACCTTCATGGTTAATCACATGGCCTAGGAATTTAACTTCCTTTAACCAAAACTCACATTTACTGAGCTTGGCGTAGAGTTGTTTCTCTTTCAGTGTACTTAGCACAATTCTCAAGTGCTGCTCATGCTCTTCTTGAGTTTTGGAGTACACTAGTATGTCATCAATAAAAACTACTACAAACAGATCTAAGTATGGTCTAAAAATCCGGTTCATGTAGTCTATGAAAATAGCAGGTGCGTTCGTCAATCCAAACGGCATCACTAGGAACTCATAGTGTCCGTATCGGGTCCTAAATGCAGTCTTCGAAACATCTCCCGTCTTTATCCGCAGTTGATGGTATCCTGATCGTAGATCGATCTTTGAGAATACCGTTGCTCCTGCCAGTTGATCTAATAGATCATCGATCCGTGGCAAAGGATATTTGTTCTTTATCGTCACCTTGTTTAGCTCCCTATAGTCGATGCATAGTCTCAGACTACCGTCTTTCTTTTTCACAAAGAGTACTGGAGCACCCCAGGGAGATACACTTGGTCTTATAAAACCCTTCTCCAACAGCTCCTCGATTTGTCTCTTTAGCTCAACCATTTCGTTGGGAGCCATTCGATATGGAGCTTTGGATATTGGTCCTGTCCCCGGTACAAGGTCAATCGCGAACTCCACTTCTCGCTCAGGCGGAATTCCACTGATCTCTGTTGGAAATACCTGGAAAGTCTTTCACTACTGGTATTTCTTCGATTCCTTCTTCTACCTCTGCTCGAATCGAGAAGAATACAAAATATCCCTGACATCCATGCCGTAAACATCTACTCGCTTCGGCTTCAGTTATGTAATTTAAACTTACTTCTTTTCTAGGGATTTCTTCCTTAGAGGGTAATACTAATGTTTTTTTACCACAATCTAGAAGTATGTTATTGGCAGACAACCAATTCAAACCAATTATCACATCAATATCACGAAAAGGCATACATATCAAGTCAATGGCAGTGCAGCAATGCTCATAACAGACCACACAATTCAGGCATGCTTTAGAAGTCACAACTTTAGGACTAGTGGGAGTAGAAACAACAATATCATATGGCAAGGTATCAACAGTCAAACCCAATCGCCCAACACAGTCATGCGATATAAAGGAATGGCTAGCACCTGAGTCAAACATGGCATACACAAGGCAATCATTAACAGTGATCATACCTTGGATCATGTCAGGTGACTTACGAGCCTCTTCCTGTGTAAGGGTAAACACTCTGCCTTGGGTCTGCTGTCTCGTCCCTTCTGCCCCTTGTGGGCATTCCTTTGAAAAGTGTCCCGGTCTCCCACATCTATAGCACACATTTTGGCCAAATAAACATGGCCTGTCGCTATGATTCTTGCCGCACTTCTCACATTCCTTGGCCTTCCGTGTGATATCAAACCCCTCTGCACGTCTATTCCCTTTTCTCATCTTTCTGCCAGAGCCAAGCCTCTTCCTCTTCTTATTAACATAAGAGGTTCCTTCTTGACTCGGCCTGGTAGGGGTCTCTCATTTCTCAAAGCTACTGGCATTATTCCTCGATGATTTTGACTCGATTCAGTAATACGGCAAACTTCAACTGCCTTATTGAAACTCTCTATCTGTTGAGGGGCCACGACCTCCCTTAGTGTTGGCTTTAATCCTCTGACCAACTTCTCTGTATTCCACCATTCATCGTTAAGACGTTTTAGATAAGCAAAATAACGGGACAACTGAATGTGCTTTGCTAGGTAGTCATCAAAGGTTTCATTATTGCCCTGCTGCAACACTAGAACTCAGCTTCCATTTTATCTTGCGCTGATCGAGGAAAGTACTTCTGGTAGAACCTTTCCTTGAACACCTCCCATGTTACTGGAGTGTTGTTGGCTTGTAGTACTAACTCAGTGTTGTTCCACCACTGATCCGCTTCTTTTTCTAGCTTATAGATTGCCATCTGAGCCTTGATCTCAGATGAACATCCCATTACTCGAAAGATCTTCTCCAGTCGGGTAATCCAATCTTCAGCTATTTGTGGTTCTAATGAACCCTTAAATTCTGGTGGATTATGCTTGCAAAATTTCGTAATCCACTGCTGAATATCTCCTTGGTTCTCAGCCAGTCCTGCTTGCTCTTCAAGTACTTGCTATTAGACTTGTGGAGTTGCTTCAGCTTGTGCTTGCTCAGGTTGTCATAACTGAGCAATCGCTGTTGCTATCACTGCTGCTATAACAGCGTCTCTCTCTTCTTGCTGCCGTAACTGTGCCTCTTGTATTTGCTGTACGACTCGTTGCTACTCATCCAGCCTATTCATTACTTGCTGGATAGGATCTCTATGTGGTTCCACAGGAGTGTTTCTTGCTCCTCTTCGTGTTCTTACCATTTGATTCGTTCTTAATTAACTATGGGAGAATAAAGGAATTTCTCAATCGTTTATTGCAAAACATACTTCTCATATTTATATAGCTAACATTTGTACAGCAACAAAAAGGATTATGCAAGGTTCTTAGCAGTTAGCCTAACTTATTTACAGCCCAAAAAGTATTCATACTATGTACATCATAAGCCTAATACTAGCCGTGGTCAGCTCACGGAAAAGTAGCCCATACAAAAGTCTCTATGGCCTCAACCATCTCCAGGAAGGTACATCTGGGTAGGCGGTCACATATCTCATTGATTCCTTCATCCCATTTCCATGTCCCAGGAACTACATGATACAGGGCTAGGATCCAGTCATTATCCCCTAGGGTACGATCCTCTCTAGTTACCCAATAATAGAGGCTCTTAATATCCTCTAAGAACCTCAAGTACACATTAGCCTCCTGGTGCTCATAAGGCTTAATGAAATAGCTCCTAAACTGGAACTCCTGACTTGGACCTGCTCCATCATCACTAGGTATCCTAATGATTACTGGTACATCATTAGAGACAATTGTGGCTGTGTCTCTCTCTGGAGCCTTCCCCTTGAAACCGAAGTAATCTATATGGATAGTTGGGAATTTGGTGCTAAGCTCTCCGTACCTCTCAATATCCCCGTACCACCATGTCTCGTCGTACCACCATGGATATGGCTCACCGGGCATGACCTTGCTAATGGTCTCTCTTGATTTTCCACTTCCACTATCAAAGACAGCCATCACCTAAGCTTTCTGTAATCCTAATGACCAAATAAACTTATTAATGAACAGTGTAAAATGTTTTCCTCAAAATCCAGAGCATAAAAATTTAAAATTTAAAATTTGTTCTGGTTGCCAGAACCATTTGCTCCGATACCAAAAATGTAACACCTTATGTTTATACCAAATAACTTATCATGCGGAAGCATTTGGAATCACTTTTGAAGGCTACAAATGATGAAAAATCAAGTTTGAAAATTTTCATTTACGGGTTACTATTCATTGTCACCTTAAAATGTGACAAACTTTGAAAATTCATAACTAATTGTAGAAAAATTGAAATTGAGTGATTCCAAGTTCTACGGAAAGCTCTTTGGATAAAATTGTGAGGAAAAATAGTTTTTGGACTGATTGCCTTGGAATTTGAGCCCAATTTTCTTTGAAAAAGTTACTGTTCATTTGGTCATTTTCGGATTTTACTTGATTTTTGCCTAACTTTGGAAAGGAAAAACTTTCTGCTCGGTTATTGGAATCAGGTCAAACTTTAATCCCTTTTAGTTGACTTTTTACCCCCTTTGGAAGGGTAACTTAACTTAATTGACCACTTAACATCATAGCATACTCTCCTTAGCTATATTAGCTATTTCTAATCATGCTTGGACTATTCTACTCATGCTTGTATACCTCTAACCTTAATCATACTATTGGAAACATAAAGCATGCTTCATATTACATTCCTCCAAAATAGAAAGGTTCAAAGCCATATAAAGTTACTATGGCTTACTACCTCTTCAAGTAAGAGTCAACTCCTTTCCTTTGCCTTTGGATGTTGAAGGCCTTAGAGTTTGTTTAAATATTGGGGTAACATTCTTGGGAAATCTTAGTAGCAATTGCATACATTATCAAGGTTACACAATACATTGTAAATCAAGCTACATGCATGCATACTTTAACTTTATGTTCATGCTATGGCAAGGACATATCATCATAAACATTCATGGCACTCAACATAGCATAAGCCAAGGCATAATTTGCATGGAGGCAACATCATATAACATAACATTCTCATCCACCTCATAGGATAACAGGTTAGCAAAACACATAGCCATAATCATACAAGGTAAGGTGACACTCTAATATAATGAATTGCAAAAGCTACCTTGATTGCTTTCCTTCCTCTTGAATTCTTTCTCTTGATTAGATCCTTATCCCTTTGTTGTGTATAGCCTATTAGGCAACCAATGACATAACATTAAGTATTATTATAACTTCATAACTTAACATAACCCCTTAAACCCCTTTTTCTTGATTTTTAGGGTTTATTTTTCTAGCTTTGATTCTTGAACTTTCTTGGGCTTTTCCTATATAATTTTTCATGTAGAATCCATTTATCATATTAGTTTTATGAAAATCCAATCCCTTCCCATTGACTTAGCTTGGCCGAGCCATATATATATTTGTAGGGAAAAGGATCTTCAACCAAACTAACATGTAACCACTTAATCTTTAACCTTTAACTATGCTTAATCTTCATCTAAACCATTCCTTATCATTTTGATAAAATTTGGGCAGCAGTTCTCCTTAGAAAAATGACTTTCTATCATCATTAAAATAGCCTAAAACTAACATACCATCATTATAACTTGAAATGGAAGAGTTTTAGAAGCTTACCTTGCTTCCAAATGACTTTCTCTCACTAGAATTCTTCTCTTTCTCTCTCTACACGAAAACTTGCAAGAGGTTTCCTACTTGAAAGGTCTTGCATGAAATGAACATGCGAGGGGGTATTTATAGCTTCATATTCACTAATTCCACATATGCCCTTCTTGCATAAGACTTAATCTTAGCCCTCCAATTTTTACTTCTTTCCACATGTATAAATCTTAGGCTATGTAGCTTCGTATGTTGACACTTGGATGATGAGTCATTAGGGCTTATGTCATCTCTTCTTATCCATTAAGATTAATTAGGCTCTAATCAAGGTTTACTCTTTAATCCCTTGATTAACTTGGCTAATCACCCTTCTAGAAACTTTTGACTTTTCAAAAGTAGACAGTTGAATCCTAGCCATCCAATGAACCATGTTTGCCACATGTCACAATCCTACGGAAGATGACTTAACCCTAATCATCTTACTTAAACCTAATTAGGTTTTAACCTATCTTGATTTATTATTTTCCTTTTCGTTTTCTTTTTCTTTTTTTTTCTTTTTTCTTTTCTTGGCCAATTTAGGCGTGACATGTGTCCTTGTCCATCTGTAGGAAATTTTATCACCCCTGTTGTCCAAACAGTCCACTGAGTCTTAATATAGTACTGGTTTATTTTATCTGATAGCCGAAAAATTCTAGTATCTCAAAATTCTTATACCAGCTCACCATTAATTATGTCTCAGTAAAGGGGTATTTCCTCATTAATTTCATAATTTTTCTCCCTCTATAACTCCTTAAATCGTCATTTCTGTAAAAACGAAAAATCTACCAATATTAATTTAGCTTTAAATTCAATTAAAGCTAACCTCCTCATCATTTAGAATTGGAAATAATTTTATAAATTTCCATAATTCCTAAATGAATTTCCTTTAATTTTTCATAATTTTCTGAGAACTCTAGGTATTTTTAAGAATTAATATTGGCTAATTTTTTCTTAATTTAGCCAATATTAATAATTAAAATAATTTTTAATAAATTATTTTCAACCTGTATTTACTTTCTAGACCTCAAATACCATTCTATGGCATTAATTCTATTTTCCATGATTTACTAAAATTTTTAGGATTTCTAGACACTAATTACGATAATGCCCTTTGTAGACCAATCATTTTAAAAATGACAATTTGGTCCTTCTTCAGTTCTCACTTCAATTGTTGTGCTGTTTATCTATCTTTTATCTCACCTGGCCTTGGTCAGCCCTTAATCTTTCATTAATCATACTAAAGATATCAGGGTATGACATATTTCCCTATTTCTAGGTTAGAAATTTTGGGATGTTACACTCAGAGGCTCAGTTGATTACGTTTGGACCTTAAACTTTTCTTTCTCCAAGTTCTTTTTAGTAAATTAGGAATCTACACTTTCTCCAATGCAAGGCTTCGAACGGGACCATTTGAAGGCTGGAATGATAGCTACTACTGTTAGCAAACTCTGCCTGTGGCAGTTACTCATTCCAGTTTCTTTTAAAATCCAAAACATATGCCTTCAATATGTCTTCCAGGGTTAGATTGTTTGCTTTGTTTGCTCATTCATTGCAGTAATAAACTGAGTTCTTATGGCTTCTTGCATCTTTTTCCAGAATCTAGACATAAACCTTGAGTCTCTATCTGGCACGATGTCATTTGGTACCCCATGAAGTCTAACGACCTCCTTAACGTATAGCCTCGCTAATTTCTGTGGCAAACATTTTAACTTTAATCACCAGGAAATAGGCCGTGTCACATCCAGAAATATGGTAATTCAGAATAGGGAATATTCCTAAATAATTAAGGGCAAAAAATGATAAGGAGAAATAGAAGAATTTTGGTAGAAAATAATTATTATGATTTTCCAAGCCAATTATGAAAAGTTGACTAATTGAGAAAAATTGGTCAAAAATAATTATGGAAAAATATTTTCAAGCCTCAAAAAATTACAAAAAAATAAGGATAATATCCTTTGAGATGAGATTATAAAATTGGTTTTATGACCAAATTACCCTTAGAAAAATTACAAAGGAATTTAAGAGTGATTTATACCAATTTAAGGGATTTTATTTGGACAATTCTAAATAAATATTTTTAAAGAGAATAAAATTTCAAGAAAATTCCTATGATCCCCCAAGAAATTATAAGAGATTATGGAATTAAAAGAAGACCCTCAAGTATCTAAGATTTCTCCTAATTCCTTTGAAAAATGGAAAAATCACTAAAGAGAAGGAAATTAGTTTTCCCTTTTATTTAATTATTGGGAAATTAATTTTGAGACAAAGAGGGCAATAGATAAAAAAAGGAGAATAAATTATGGATATGATAGAAAATAATTACAAGGTCAGAGTACTGTAATTATAGAAAAGAATTAAACCCGAATTCAAATGGTTCATATTTAGCCATGTGTCAAACCCCTAATGGAGAGAATTTGAATTTGCCAAGTGTCACTCCTATAATGGAGAGGACCTTGGCTTTTGGTAATTAATTTCATTTGGATTTAGTTAATTATGAAAGAGAAAGCAAGATTAAAGGGGGTAATGACACTTGAATTTGCATTTATGATAGTGGTTGAGATATTTTAGTGCATTAAACAAGCACTCCTCCTGCTAATTTTAGATCACCAATTCGGCCAAGTGAGAGGAAGAGAGAAAAGAGAGAGTTTGAAGGAGAAACAAGGGAAAAGCTACTAACTTTGATCACTCAACCAAGGATTCAAGGTTAGCTTTTGGTTTAAGTTGTTTTTTACCTTGTTTGCTTGAGTTGTGTGGTTGGAAATTCTATTTCTTCTTCTTATTGGGTGCTGGCCGAATTGATTGTTATGTTGGAAAAGATTTTATTGGTCAAACTTGTTAAGACACTTCAAAGCATGATAGATCCTAGTGGTTACAAGTGGTTGTAAGTTGTTTTTGAAGTGTTTTCTTTGTTATGTGTCATAAGGACCATTTCATCCAAGATAGTAAATGGACCCTAGGATGAGTTTTTCAATGTTTTAATGCTTTCATTGTGTTCAAAATGAAAAACAGTGTAGGATAAACCTAAATAACAAGTGTTTGAAGCATTAAAATCAAAGTTGTAATTTTTGGTTAAGGAACCCTATAGGTTCAGTCAAGAGAAAACTAAAAGGAGGAATTTTATTTTCTTAAATCTAAGCAAATATTTAGAATCTCTATGAAAAATCACGTAGGAATAAGTCAAGAAGGAATTTTTAGGGTTTATGAAAAACAAAGTTCAAAAATGAAAGAATAAAGGTGGAAGCTTCAAGGAACAATGGATAGTGTTTAAGTTGTGTTCTTGTTTTTGCTTGGTTTGGTTTATGATTCTTGCTGCTCTTTTTGGTGGATTGCCATGCTAGTGTTTGACATTTGTGAAGGAAAAGAAGAGAAACAAAGAAAGCTCAAGCTTTTAGAGCAAGGTAGCAAGTTGAACCTATTAGGATTTCAATGAAATCTTATCTCCCAAATGCAATCAAACATTTTAGGGCCTGAACTTCCCAAGGCAAGCTGCAGATTGAAGGTTAAATTATGCTATCAAACCATAAAAATTCATGAACTTTTGGTTATGTAAATATTCAGCTTGGGTAGCACTGTAAACCTATTGACACCGCCAACTTTAAGTGATGTTTTGATTAAGTTCCCGAATGCTTTTAATCATGAAATTTGTGATGATTGTAGATCACGTTCTGAGCTTCATTTTGATAGCTTACACATTTAAAATGGCCAACTACATGATTTTTAATGATTTTTCAAAATTAAGGTTCAGAATCTGGAAAAAGGATTTTTGCCAAATGGACAAGGTGACTTTCACAAAAACCTGACACTTTTTCAAATGGAATTGGTTTCACAGGATTATTTTTCCTTAAAAGAGAATTCAAAGAGCTTTTTATAAAATTTTGAACCACTCCATTTTGATTCTAGATTAAGTTATGAATTTTTGAAGTTGGACCAGAAAACTGGATTTTTACCTAATGAACAGTGAAAATCCGAAAATCAGTGTTTTTGGTAAAAATTGAGCCCAAGACCATTCAATGTGGTCTAAAATAGTTTTAATTGAACCCTAAGATGATATGATAGTAACGTGTAACATTTTTAGTATCAGAGTGGAGGTTTTGGCATAGGATAGAATGCTCTGCTTAAGTTATTCATTAGATTATAAGGTTAGTTAAGGAGTAAACTTACAAGTCTTTGCAGGAATCAGGATGGAAACCACAATGGATTGGGACACTAGATCAGATCCATCGATCAATGATTGGGATCTTAACATAATTGATCTCATCAAAGAAGAGGATCTAGTAGAATGGACTATGGGAGATGCTAGCCCAGGCCATTCGTTAGTAAGCTCTAATGACTACGCCAAGTACTATCCTGAGCTGCTAGGGATCACTGAAGAACAGTTACTATACCTTCCCAGACCTGGTGACCTGATAAATCTCGTAACTGGCCTGTACCAGGAATCATTAGACCTAGGCTTTTATATTCAGTCCATCAGACAACCTATTACCACAGTTATACCCCCAGCTCCTGTAACATCCCTAGCACCTACAGTACCAGTCGTACCTCCCCCAGCTCCGCCTAGTCATGAGATCCACAGTGTGGGTCAGCTGATGACAAACTAAGGTTTCTAGGACATCACATCAAGAGGAATGTGGATGTAGACCTGAGAGTATACCTACACTACCTCCAAGGCGTGAGAGAGCTGTACCAAGCCCATGGACCAGGCAACCCTTACCTGGAACCTTTTGATTGGCTAATTGAAATGGTAGAGGTCCTACCTAACACCCCTTTTTGGACCCATGAGATTATCCGCCTGAACTACATACTTGGAGATGATGTGGAGGATTGGATCTGAAGCCTGGAGAGCTTTATTATTGTTCATTTTCTTTAGATGACTAGGATCCTCTTATCACTAACGTAAGATGTATTTTGGTATAATAACCATAGTAGGTTAAGCTGAGAGTGCTTGGTGTATGTATGTTTTGAGCTGCATTGTTGATGACTGATGCTCAAATATTGAATGATGTATACCTATTTTGTTAAATGAAATCCAAGCATGATATTTATTTCTTGTTCCTTTGTTATGCTATCCGATTAGTTAAAAACAATGGTTAGAACTCGCTAGAATCCTTTGCCAGAGGGACCCCTAGTTCAGGATGTGAGGGTCCCTCCCGATCCACTGCAATTAATTTTAGATCATCTCGAGCAACAGCAAAAAACCATAGAAGAGATAAGGGCAGCACAAGCTCACTAGGAACAAGAGAGGGATGCAGCGATAGTCGTAGTGGTAGCAACCATAATGGCTAACCTCAACAAGAGGTAGCCAGAGGAAGAAATCTCCACAACATAAGCATCAAAGCAATTGCCTAGACCAACAATGCCAGGTAGTAGACCCTGACAGCATCCAGCAGTGGATGACTCGATTCTCTAAACACAACCTGCCGTTATTTGACAGAACGTTTAATGTTCAAGCAGTAGAAGACTGGATTAACCACCTCTAGAAGATCTTCAAAGTATTAGACTACCCAATAGAGTGAAAAGCCCAGATGGCGATATATAAGATAGAGAAAGATGCTGATCATTGGTGGAAGAATACTAAGACGCTCAGAACACAAGGGTGACTTGGAAGTGTTCTTGGAGCAGTTCTATGAGAAGTATTTTCTGAGATCAGTCTGAGATGAGACAAAAGCATAATTTCTGACCCTAAACCAGAGAGATGACGAGCCATTTGATAAGTACTTGGCTAAATTCATTTGTCTCTCTAATTACTCAAGATATCTCCATTATTGAGATGATGAAAGGTAGACGACAGAGAAGATGGTTTAAGGACTGAGGCAATCCTTGAGGGAGATGATTGCTCCTAGACAATTTGAACAGTTCAACTAGGTAGTTGAGGCCTGTCGAATCACAAAAAGCAGCTTAAACCATCATCTGATGGTCAAGACTACTCCTAGAGTAGAGAGGGGAGGTCAGGGTGGTACCTCATCTAATGCGAGTAAGAAGAGAAAGTGACCATGGGACAATCGCAAGAACAAGAAAGGTGGTAAGCCACCAAAGAGCAAGGAGTGTACAAAGTGTGGCAAGAATCACGGTGACAAACCGTGTATGGTTGGATAGAACGTTTACTGCACATGCGGCAAACCTGGATATTTCTTAAGAGAATACCGGCAGAACATGAAGAAGGCATGACCCCGCACCCAAGGTCGAGTGTTTGCTCTCATAGGGGAAGAAGCCTAGAAATCCTCAGAAATTATCCAAGGTACAATCATGATTAATAACTCCTCAGTGATTGTAATGTTTGATTCGGGTGCTAGTCATTCTTTTATCTCGTATACCTGTGTTAAATGACTTGGCTTGATTATGAATACATTACCGTATGATATACATGTGTCAACACCAATACAGCATAGGATAATTACATCTAATTGTGCTTAAACTGCATAGTTTGCTATGAGCATTGTTGTACTGCTATAGACTTAATATGTATGTCTTTCCATGAAATTGATGTGGTCATTTGACTAAATTGGTTGTCATCCCATAATATCCTAATGGATTGTAAGAACAAAACCCTAATCTTACCCTCGAGAGATTTAGAGTTGAATCCAGAAGTTAGATTGAATTTCATAACAGGAGCCCAAGCGGGCAGATGCCTGCGGAAAGGTTGCCAAGGATTCCTCATTTTCTTCTCGATGCAACTAGAGGTTGAGGAAGGATAGGAGAAATCCCAGTTGCTAAGGAATTTTTAGAAGTGTTTCTGACAGAGATCACAGGACCTCCTCCAGACAAAGAAGTAGAATTCATGATTAACATCATACTTGGAGCTGGACCAATTTTTAAGGCTCCTTACAGAATAGCTCTAAATAAAATGGAGGAACTTAAAAAGCAGACAGAGGAATTACTTGAGAAAGGTTCTATTAGACCAAGTGTTTTGCCATGGGGTGCTCTAGTGTTATTTGTTAAGAAAAAGGATGGCAGTCTAAGACTGTGCATAGACTACAGGGAGTTGAGCAAAGTCACAGTTAAGAACAAGTACTGGCTCCCTAAGATAGATGATCTATTAGACCAGCTAGTTGGTGCCAGTATGTTCTCTAAAATTGATTTAAGATCTGGCCACCACCAACTCAAGATTAAACCTGATGATGTCCCTAAGACTGCGTTTAGAACTCGCTATGGGTACTATGATTTCTTAGTGATGCCATTTGGATTGACAAATGCACTTGTGATATTCATGGACTACATGAATAGGATCTTTTGCCCTTACTTAGATCAATTCGTGGTAGTGTTAATTGATGACATCCTAGTGTACTCCAAGTCTCCTGAAGAACATGAGACGCATTTAAGAATTGTCCTAAATACCCTGAAAGAGAAGTAGCTTATGGCTAAACTTAGTAAGTGTGAGTTTTAGCTACAGGAAGTCTGTTTTCTCAACCATGTGATTTCCCAAGAGGGAGTGGCTGTCGACCCCAGTAAGATTGAGGCAGTACTCAATTGCAAGAGACCCAAAATGGTGATCAAGATCAGAAGTTTCCTCAGACTAGCAGGGTATTACAGAAGATTCATCCAGGATTTTTCTTGAATTGCTCTTCCGCTGACTAAGTTAACCAGGAAGAACCAGCCGTTCTTCTAGGATGAAAAGAGTAAGGCTAGTTTTCAGGAGCTGAAGATGAAGTTCACCTTTACTCCCATACTTGTACTCCCTGATCCTTCACAACCCTATGTGGTTCATACAGATGCTAGCAAGCAAGGACTAGGATGTGTGCTTATGCAGTAAGGGCGGGTAGTAGCCTACGTCTCACGCCAGTTGAAATCTCATAAGGTGAATTACCTGACCCATGACTTGGAATTGACAGCGATAGTTTATGCGTTGAAGATATGGAGACATTACCTGTAAGGAGCAACAATAGAATTGTTTTGCGACAACAAGAGCCTCAAGTACCTCTAAGATAAAAAAGAGTTGAATATAAGGCAACAAAGATGGATGGACTTGTTTAAAGACTATGATTTCTAGATTAAGTACCATCCAAGCAAAGTGAACATTATTACGGATGCCTTGAGTAGAAAGGTAGTGCAGGTAGCATCACTAATGATCAAGGAGCATAAGCTAGTAGAAGATTTTAGAGACTGGGGTCCTCTATATCAGATGCAGTTGCTTAAAGACTACAAGCTTGCTAGGAACAAGAGAGGGATGCAGTGATAGCCACAGCGGTAGCAACAGTAATGGCTAACCTCGACAGGAGGCAACCAGAGGAAGAAATCTTTGTAGTACAAGCATCAGAACAATTGCTGATTGAGCTCAAATTGTTTATACTATTTGATGACATTTTCTATATTTTTGTTGCACTTTTTGGCTCATTTTAATGATATTTATGCTTAATTAAGATTAAGTGTCTTTGTTCTCAGTCAGTGTTATTTGAGATAAAATTGTCCTATTTATTCATTAATTGCATTTAATTGATTTTTGGGACAATTGATACCTCAACCCATTTCTTTTTATTTCAGGACACTTAAGAAGAAGAGCCAAGGGTGAAGATCAAGGAAGTCCAGCACACAAGACGCAATGACGCCTCTGCCAGGTTTCACCACGGTCAACTTAATTTTCGCCGTGGTGAAGAAACGATTCTCCACTTGAAGATCCCTCTTGTCCAAGGTTCGCCGTGACCAACTTCTATCTTTGTCACGGTGAAGGCACCACATCAAGTAGAAGTCTTCTTGGCCGAGGTTCACCGCTGCGATCCCCTCAAATTAGTGACCCAAACCCGAACCATTTTCAAAAATTTTACCTACCCACGTTCATAAAGCAACCCAATACACCCCAATACCGGTTTAGAAACCTTATTTTCATGTAAGTGACATCATTCACTTACACCACAGCCTCCATCTCTGTTCTCTCTCATCTTTCTCTCATTTAACCCTAATTTCTTCCATTTTCACTGTTAAACCTCCACTATAGGAAGCTCAGATTCATTCCTAGTTGAGATGCTTCAGACTTCTATGTGTGGCTAGGCATTTTCCTTCCTTTTGAAGGTGTAGCAATGGCTAGAGTTCTATGAGCTAAGAAGGGGAGTAGTTTAATCCTAGTTCAGCTATGAATTTATGAGTTTCTAGGCTTAAAATCTATATTTTGTAGTTGAATTACTTGATTATAGTTGTAATCAGCTTTGGATTTTCATTTGTGTAGTGGATTGGTATTTGTAGAACCTTGATCTTAAATATATAAAGTTTCATATATGTTAGTTGTAATCTTTTGATTCTCTCTACTCTTACACGGTTGTGTTTTGATAGGTTCTGTCTTTCTTCTAGTAGGTACTCTAGAGGTCTTCAGCCCCATATTCCACAGATGGACAGCCGGGCCTGTACCTCATAGAACAGAAATCCTGTTTAGGAAGCTAGCACCATCTATCTGTTAGCAAAAACCCCCTTTTTTCAATTATATAAAACCATTCCATTGGTTGGAAGATACTGGTACGCCGATACCAATCCTATGACCTCTATTCAAAGCTTCCATTCCTATTTCGAGAAAGTAGCTAGTCTTGTCCTCTTAAAGGCCTCTCGCCTTTCCCTTTCGACTGGCATTATCACACCGCCATCAACAGATTCAATAGCAGCTCCTAGCCCGATTCCAAGACCTGAACCTGGTTTGAAAGTTCACAGAGTGGTATTATGAGTCAAAGAGTCAATCTTTCCTCAATCCACTCAGGCAGAACCCTCGTATTCTCTGGGCGGTGTCTGCTTTTGACTGATAGAAAGCATCTACATTTGACCTGTTGCATTAATCAATCTTTCTACACACACTAAGAGCACTTAACAGGATCTTGGGAAATAGAGTTCATTTATTAAGATTCTAGACTTAAAGAGTACCTTAAGGTTTATCATTTCGAAACTTAGTGATTTCTACTCCCATATCAATTGATTTTGAACTATGACAGCTTGAGCACACTTTCAAGAGGAACTTCATCATTGTTTGGTTATTGTCTACCTGCATTTATGCTTATTTCCCTAAAATCCAAAAATATTTTGTTTATCATTCATTCGATTTACTTAATGATTTCAAAAAACCCAAAACCCCCTGTTTATATTCAAGTTTGCATTGCATGACATTTAAGTTAACTTAGGTCTATTTTGCTAAGGCTTCGTTTAAGTGAGACGACTTGAGGTTGTACCCTATAGTGCAATCCTTGGATAAAAATTTTGATTTAACCTCCAAGGTCTGGAATAGGTCAGGAAAATCAAATGGCGTCATTGCCGGGGAGCCAAGAAATTGGTTCTCTAGGTTAGCTTGTGTCATTTATCTGTCAATTGAGGTTTTGAGCCTTTTTAGATTGCATTTTAGGTAGCTTAGGTGCATATTTGTTCATAATAGAGGTTTTCATTTTGCATAGCATTAACTTTTTAGAAATACAAACAAATATACTGATTTTCTATACCTTTATCATTTTCACTCTGCATTACATCTTCCAGAAGTCTGTCTAGCTCTCTGTGACCTTTTGCCATGGCAAATTTCATCCTTCACGATGGCCAACTAGCAAAAATACTTGAGGATCCCTCTCAGGATACCTTCACCCCGGCATACTTCTACTTTCGCCACGGCATACCTACTGTATTCATCTCACAGACTGTTTTGGCCTACCTTCGCCACGGCATACCTTTACTTTCGTCGTGGTAAGCCCCTCTGGAAAAAGTTTTAAAACTTGAACTTTTTGCCTTTCTTTCTGTGCATACACACTCATACTTATATATACACTTGCACCCATCACAATTCATACTTTTATCTGACTATACAATTCATTTTTGTCTGCTCTTTCTCTGTGATTTTATTCTTGTATGCCACAAAAAACCCAGCTTGTACTTTTTAACCCTGAGATTGAGAGGAGACTTAGAGAGATAAGAGAGAAGAGAGTTGAGGGGACAAGTGGATTAGTGGTTGAACAAGAAAACATCTCTATGGAATCTAGCCTATCTAGTAGTGAGAGCAAACCTATTGAAGAAAAGATCATGGCTGATTTACTACCTAACCCACCTAACCCAAACCCCAATGCTAACCAGGTGAGGAATGGAGGCAATGGAGGGAATGGAGAACAAGAGATAGTGGGAGAAAATAATAGGCACCCTAGAAGAAGAACAATTAGGGAAGCCACCACATCTGATGTCAATTTTGACCCATTTACTACTATATGTCCAAATTTTGAAGTTAACTTTGAAATTAAAGGTTTATTGATTAACTTACTTCCAAAATTTCATGGCTTAATAGGAGAAGATCCTTATCTTCATTTGCAATCCCTTTCTATGGTTTGTCAGAGCATAAAGCCTGTGGGAGCATCGTTGGATCAAGTGTTGTGGATGGTTTTTCATCTATCATTGGAGGGTAAAGCTCGAGAGTGGTACATGAGCCTTCCAAGGCATATGGCTGATGCATATAACAGTTGGGGGAACTTAAGGAAAGCATCCTTGGAGAAATACTTTCCAGCTTCTCGAACTTCATCAATGAGAAAGGAGATCTATTCAACTAAGCAAGATTATGACGAGTCTCTTTCTGACTATTGGAATAGATTCCAAGACTTGCTCTCAAGATGCCTACATTATCAAATTCTGGATGAACAACTGGTGTAATACTTTTATGATGGGTTGAAGAACCAAAAGAAGGGTATGTTAGATGCCACATCAGGAGGATCTTTGATAGATTTCATTGCTGAAGAAGCCTCAAATTTAATCAAGAAAATGGCCCTGAATCATCAGTAATATAGTGTAAGGAATATTAGAGTGGTACATGAGTTGGGAGCTTCAACAATTCACTACAGAAGAATGGACACCTTAGAATCAAATATTGAATTTCTGGAAAGCAAAATGACTTCTCAATTATCCCTTATCACTGCGGAGTTGAAGAATATGAATGTGCATAGACCAGCACCCCTTATGGGTATTACTGCCCCTAGTTCTGAGATGTGTGGTTCGGTTATGCATATTTCTAGTGTCTGTCTAGGATGGTATGAAGAGGTATCTGCAGTTTTCCAGGGTCGTCCGAATCAGAAGTGGGACCCTTGCTCTAATACTTATAATGAGGGGTGGAAAGCGAACCCTCAACTTAGTTAGAGGAATGAAGAGAGCAGACCTCCAAATAGATTTCAAAAGAGTAGAGGAGCTGGTTCATCCTCAAACCAATTCCAAAACCAACCTCAGGCCTTGACTATTCCACCTAAAGAAGACACAGATCAACTCCTGCATAACATGATGGGCTTGATGAAAGAAGAAAGGACTTTCAATGCCAATCAGTTCAACTCTTTGGCTTTCTTAATTCAACAAGACTCCTCTAAAAGTGATGCCAGATTTAGTACCCTAGAGAAAAGAACGAAGCATTGGGAGACAAAGGCTGAGAACATCAACTCATGTGTAACTCAGCTGTCCAATAACACAAGTGAGCAACAAGCTAGGAGCAGTGGCACTATTCCCTCCAACACTGTTATAAATCCTAAGGGTTTGAATGCTATCACTCTTCGAAGTGGGAGGCAAGTTAAGTTTAAGAAAGAGGAGGATGAGGTTGTTGTTGAGGAGATTACTTGTAATGATCTGCCACCATCTTTCCAAGAGATCAAGAAGTCAGAAAGCTCCAAGGAGATGAAATTGCAACGGAAGGAGTCCACTACTAAGCATGATGGCAAAGGGAATGCAAAGGAATCTAAACCAAGCAAGCATGGAGCCTTGAGCAAGGAAGGTAAGGAGGTAAACATCAATAAACTATCTTTTCCTCATTCTTACTTGAAAAATATAAAAATAGGCAATGAAAGGCAAGATCATGAATTGCTTGAAACATTTAGGAAGGTAGAAGTCAATATTCCCTTGCTTGACCTGATTAAAAAGATTCCTAAATGTGTAAAAATTTGTAAAGAGCTATGTACACAAAAAAGGAGGTTTAAGCCTAATGAAAGAGTTTAATTGCCCTCTAATGTGTTTGCCTTGTTTAAACCCCAAATCCCAGTAAAATACTAAGACCCTAGATCTTTTACAATCCCTTGCACTATAGGAAAAGTCACTATAGGGGGAGCCCTACTTGATCTAGGAGCAACCATTAATGTCATGCCTAAGTCCATTTACACTTTACTAAGAGTCAAGACTCTTAAGTCTACTACTGTTATACTCCAATTAGCTGATAGGACTATTAGATATCTTGAGGGTATTATTAAGGATATTCTGGTCCAAGTTAAGGGTTTGGTTTTTCCTGCTGATTTCTATATGCTTGACATGTCTTCTAAGCTTGTAAATGATACCACACTAATCCTTGGTTAACCTTTCTTAAGGACTACTAACACCATGAATAGCATGAAAGAGGGGACCATTACAATAGAAGTAGGTGATAATAAGGTTTCTTTTAACATGTATGAAGCAATAAAACATCCTTATGAGGACTATTCACTTTTGGGTGTTAACATGATAGACATTGCTGTTGAGGATGCTTGCTCTGAAATTGAATTGCAACATGACTCTTTTTATTCTGATCTTTACTCTACTACCTCTAATGATGAAAATGAATTTGTTTCTTCTTTTTCATCTCTTTATTCATCTCTTTCTACTTGTTCATATGGTGGTGACGTGACATGCCTTAACTGTACTGTAGTTAATTGCATGTATTCCATCTTGCATACATTCTCTGTGTCATCTACCGATACGGATTCGAATTGTGATTCCTCTAGTATCAGTGATGATTCCCTTGGGGAAAGGTTTTTTGTTGATATTTCAGGTTACCCTAACATTTCAGAAGCTGATGCTGAAATGGAGAATGATGGTATGAAGAAGAAACCCTCCAAGGCGGTTACTGTTGTAGATCAACTTGAAGTTAGTTCACACTTGGAGATGAGGGAAACTGCAAAGTTGATCATATTCAACCAGAGTTGTCATTGGTGGAAGGAAAGGGGAGTAATCTATTCTCTCTTGAACTTCATAAACTGATCCCTTCTGCTGTACAACCACCTATACTTGATTTGAAACCCCTACCCCCTACTCTAAAATATGCTTTCCTTGAGTCTAATGAACAATTACCTGTTATTATTGCCAACTCGTTGTCTGAGGGTAAGGAAGAGAGACTCTTATATGTTTTAAGGGAGCATAAAAGGGCAATAGGGTGGACCTTAGCTGACATTCCTGGAATTATTCTAGATATTTGCACACAAAGGATTCTCCTTAGAGCGGGATCAAAACCAGTGAGGCAGCCCCAAAGACAACTGAACCCTCTTATACTTGATGTAGTTAAGAAGGAGGTTACTAAGCTTTTGAGCTCAGGGATTATCTATCCTATTTCTGATAGTGAATGAGTCAATTCGGTACACGTAGGACCCAAAAAGAGTAGGGTGACAGTGGTTAAGAATGAACGAGATGAGCTCATCCCTATAAGGGTGCAAAATTCATAGCGTGTGTACATAGACTATAGAAAACTCAATGATGCCACATGAAAAGATCACTTCCCTGTCCCTTTCATAGATCAAATGTTAGAGAGGCTTGCTGGCAAGTCATATTATTGTTTTCTAAATGGCTTTTTAGGTTATTTTTCAGGTTCCTATAGCCCCCAAGGATTAGGACAAAACCACTTTTACATGCCTCTTCAGTACCTACGCTTATCGTAGGATGCCATTTGGATTATGTAACGCTCCAGGCACCTTTCAAAGGTGCATGATGGCGATTTTTAGCAACCTCCTTGAGAAAAACATGGAGGTCTTCATGGATGACTTCACTATCTATAGAGAGAGCTTTGATCAGTGCCTGAATAGCCTAAAATAGACCCTTGAGAGGTGCATAGATAAGAAGTTGGTCTTAAATTTTGAGAAATGTCATTTTATGGTGAGTAGTGGGATAGTTTTAGGCCACCTAATCTCCTAAAAGGGGATTGAGGTTGATAAGGCTAAAATTAAAGTTATTTCTTTACTTCCTTACCCCACCTGTCTTAAAGATTTAAGATCCTTCTTAGGGCATGCAGGGTTTTACGGGTGATTTATTAAAGATTTTAGTAAAGTTGCCCTACCCCTTTCTACTTTGTTGAAAAAAGAGGTGAAATTTAACTTTGATGACAATTGTAGACATGCCTTCGATACTCTTAAATCTATACTTGTTTCACCTCCAATTTTAATTACAGCTAAATGGGATTTACACTTTAAACTATCATGTGATGCTTCTAATTTTACAGTAGGTGCCATGCTTGGTCAAAAGGAGGAGAAGCAATCTAGATTCATAGCTTATGCCTCTAAAACACTTGATTCAGTCAACCACCACCGAGAAGGAGATGTTTGCTATTGTGTTTGCTTTAGATAAGTTTAGGTAATATCTAATCAATTCTAGAGTGGTTGTGTTTACAGATTATGTGGCTGTCTGCTATCTACTGAAGAAGCCATAAAGCCAAGACTAATAAGGTAGGCTTTGCTTCTATAAGAGTTTGATATTGAGATAAAAGATCGAGTCGAGGCAGTGAATCAAGTAGCCGATCACCTAAGTAGGCTATCAGAGGACATAAAGGGAGTAGACTCTTCTGAACTCACTTGTGATTCTTTTCCTGATTCCGCTTTAGGTGCTTTGGTTGTTAAAGAGCCTTGGTATGCTGATATTGTCAATTATCTCATGACTGGACTTACCCCTTCTTTTATGTTTAGATTTTAGGCACAGAAGCTTTGAAGCGAGTCCCGACACTACATATGGGATGCACCTCATCTATGGAGAATGTGTAGTGATCAAGTTATTAGGAAGTACATGCCGAATGAAGATTTTGAGCCAATCGTTTCAGCTTGTCATTGTCACACCTTACTTATATAGTACCTTAGCAGTCATTTAGAACCATTCTAAACCACTTTGGATAGTCTTAAACTTAAAAATTTCAATTTGGACGTTAATTTTCGGAAAATTACTGTTCACTGCCTAGTTTTCAGATTACAGGTCCAACTTTGAAAAATCATAACTAATTCTAAAAAAATCGTATGGAGGTTTTTCAAAATTCTACGGAAAGCTATTTCAATACTCTTTAAGAGAAAAATATTCAACTGAACTCATCCTCATTGAAATCGTACAGTTTATTGGATTAAGATTACTATTCGTTTGGTAAAATCTGGACTTTTCAGATTCTGCGCCTTAACTTTGAAAATTCATATCTCTTCGTATACACATCCAAATGAGGTGATTTACCACTCATTTTAAAAATTGGGATGTGCAATATAAGTATACAAAATTTCGTAACTTAACTCATTCATATGATAGGTCAAACTGAAGCTTGAAACTAACTGCTCCATGACCTACGTTTTATCCCTTAACATCTCTTTACTTTAATTCTTTTTATTTCTTTGGCATACCTAACATGGGCTTACTTTTTTCCATTCATGCTCATACATTCCTATACACACCATAAGCTTTATAATTAAATACATGGCATTCACAACATAAGTCATAACGTAGGAGAATTATACATTGAATAATAATATCAATCATTAGCATCAATAACTCTCCACTTCTTCTCCTTGCTTCTCATGCCATTAGTGCCCACCATTGATTGACCTAAATGGTTGGTTGGGGAGGGGGTGAGATTCGGGGGAATCTCAGTAGCAAACAATACCATATTAATCATGCTAAATGGATGCTCATGCACTACACGCAACTTGTTTATTCTCTTGTTAATTAGTGACATACTAGCATGCTCAAAGCTAACTTCTTGATGCATGGCCATGGAGACATAATCTGCTCATCATGAATAGCAATTACAGTAGCTAAAAGATGTCACAATAATATTCAATAACATGTACACGGCAACACACAAGCATACCACATCAAGCAATGACAATAGGTAAGTTCACTACCTTGCACCTCAAGCCTTCCTCTTACTTTTCCTTTGACTCCCTTGACTTTCCAACCATGTTAACTTTCAGTCAACATCATCAAACATCCTTTTGGATGTTCCAAAGGTCCTAAACATAGTCATAATGATTATACAATCTATTAGGACCACTAGATTACATAAAGTTCAAAGCTTGCTCTCTTGAACCTCAACCCTTTCTCTTAGTCTTAGGGTTTTCTTTCTAGCTTTTCTAACATAAATCTCATCATTTCCTATCCTTATGATCCATTTCTTGTCAATTAGGACCACTTTAGATGGCCTTAGATTCAAGAAGATCAAATCTGGAAATTTTGGTTCGCGGGTATTGTTCACGCAGAATCTCCAGAATTTTTGTTCAACTTTGAAAATTCATAATTAATTCTAGAAAAATCAAAATTGAGTGCTTCCAAGTCTCACTGAAAGCTCCTTAAGTTAACTATGAAGGAAAAATAGTTTCAGCAACCAATTCTATGCTGAACAGCACCGGAATTGTACGGAACTTGACACTCTTCTAAAAGTTCAACACTGTTTCCAGATTTCAATCTCTAATTTTGAAAAATCACCATAAATCGTACACATATTCAAATGGAGTGTTCTACCCATGGATTTAAAGCTCACAGAATCTACTTTAAGCATACAAAATTTTAGAATCAGATATAAACAGTAACTAATTCGAAATAGGTATCAAATCAGATGCTACAGCCACCACATACCTTGATCTTGAAGCTTGAACTTAGGTGGACTTTCTCTCACTAGAAATAGCTCTTTCTCTCTCTAGATGCAAGAGTTGCAGAGTTTCCCCTGTAGATCCTTGCTTGGCTGAAAATGAAGGGGACGGAGTGCCTATTTATAGCCAAAAATTTGGCTTGAATGGACCAAAATACCCTTGGTGGCTAATAGAAAGGGTAAGGGCAATTTTGGAACTTCAAGTTGACTTTTACATCATCCTTGCATCATCTTCTTGCATCATACTTACCTCAACTTTCTAGAAGATGCCAAGTGTCATAAAAGTGGTGGAGGAGATGGGAGATTAGATCCTAGCCGTTGGATCAAACTTAATTCCTCCGAATTTACTTGGCCCACGTTTCTCCGGCTTCCTTTATGGCCTTCCGGAGCTTAGAAAATTATTCTATCTACTTCATAAATTCCCTTTAATTCTAGAGAATATCTATGAATTTTCTTAGGCCATAAAATTTTCTTTAAACCTTGCATAAAAATTCATTTACCAAAATACCCTTTTATCGGCAAAACTGGCTCTTTAATTTATTAAAGCCACTCCACTGGCCTTTTGGTTGCGGGACTAATTTTATAAATTAGTACAACCTTTCAACCATTTAATCTCATTTTTGTATACATTTTTGAGGTCTCTTGCTATTTTAAATAATTACCTCACATGGTATACTTTTTACTAGTAATAACCTTATAAATTCCATTGAAGCTGCCTCAGGGGTATTTTCATCTTTTCTCTTCACAGAAGAGCTTTAGAATATTATTTTCCATTTTCTAGAATTTTCTTGAAATTCTCTGCATACTCTTCCATTTTTACCCTTGTTGGTCATAACTTTATGAATTTACAGTTTAGTCCCTTCTTGGACTTAGCTTCATATAATCCTCTCTTTGAGGCTTCTAGCTTAACCTTTGGCCTGCATCTAGTCTCTTTTCTCTCTCTGGGCCTTCGAGACTTTACTGGAGCCTCTAACTTTGATTACACTTTAGCCCCTTAAAACTTTTACTTTGCAGTTTAGTCCCTGAAACTGCTTTGCGCCTTCCTTTCTCATCTTTGGGACTTCTGCTCAAAAGTGGTCTAGTAGCCTATCCAATTCAGGCTATTTCTAGTACTTATAAGCCCAAAGGTTTGGATGTTACAGTCATTCCATGGTTTGTGGGGGTCATTTTAGTGTAAGAACATCTAGGAAAATCTTAGATTCTGGGTTTTATAGGCCAACCCTTTTTAAAGACTCTTTTGCATTTTGTCAGTCTTGTGACAAATGTCAACGTTTTTGAGGGTTAGGAAAAAGACAGGAGATGCCTCAACAGCCTTTATTGTTTTGCGAAATCTTTGATGTTTGGGGTATTGATTTCATGTGACCCTTTCCTTCATCCTTTGGCTTTATATATATTTTGTTAGTTGTAGATTATGTGTCCAAATAGATAGAAGCGATACCTTCTAGAAAATATGATGCCCAAGCTATTTCAAAATTTCTTAAATCAAACATTTTCTGTAGGTATAGGATCCCTAAGGCTGTAGTGAGTGACAGGGGTACGTATTTCTGTAATAGGATTGTAGTTAATCTATTTTCAAAATTTGGTATCACTCATAAAGTCTCTACTACCTAGCACCTCTAAACCGATCATCAAGCTGAAATTTCAAATAGAGAGGTGAAGCACATACTCGAAAAGATGGTAAAGCCTTCCAAGAAAGACTGGAGTTTACGTTTGGAAGAAGCATTATGGGCTTACCAGACGGCATACAAATCACCCATTGGCATGTCCCCTTACTGCTTGGTATTTGGAAAAGCTTGTCATTTACCAGTGGAGCTCGAGCACAAGGCCTATTGGGCAGTTAAGCAGTGGAACTTGAATATAGAGTCTGCCGGAAAGGAAAGGGAGTTGCAACTGCAAAAGTTGGAGAAGCTTAGACTTGAAGCCTATGAAAACTCCAGACTCTACAAGGAGAAAACAAAGTTCATGCATGACTGGGGAATCATATAAAAGCACTTCAAAGAGGGCAACCAAGTACCATTGTATAAGGCTCGGTTCACTTTCAAGCAAGGAAAACTCAACACCTGATGGGATGGGCCCTACACGGTCACAAGAGTGCACAACTTTGGCATGGTTAAGCTTTTGCATGAGGAGACTAGAGCCAGACTCAAAGTCAATGGCCATTTATTGAAGCTCTACCATGAGAATCAAAAGCCTCCTTAATTCCCAGGTTGTTTCTTTCCTTCACTCATTTACTTACTTTTGCCCTATTATTGCTCATGATATATTCTGTGCATTGGTATGCTGAATGAGTGTTGGGAAGAAACCATCTCAGTAGTATAGTTTTAGGGTAGTCAATTATTTTCTTGTTCAATAATATTCCCTTCTTGGTTTTGACCCTTGCTCTTTCTCATTGTGTGCTTAATTGTTATAATACAGCACATTGTTAAATTATCTGTTTTGATTGATAAGAAAGTTTGTTACTCTATTTTGTGTGTTGTGCTACCTTATCATTGTTTATTGAGCACCTGTTGATCTTATTTTGTACACCTAAAAGTTTCTGAAGTGTCCAGCTACCCCTTTTGTTTATGTGCTTTGTTGCTCAGTTGCTATGTTGTTTTTGTTAGTTTTTGGGTGTCTTTGGCTACTTTTGCCATGACAAATTTCATCCTTCACCGTGATGAAGTTACCTCGCCTCTGTTTATTACTTTCGGTGAAATTTTGCCATGGCAAACTCTAACTTTTGCTACAACAAAGCACACCTAGTTCTATGTCTCTGATAGAACCCAATCTTCATATGGTTTTCTCAAGTGTTTTCTAATGTTTTGCAACAATTTTACCCTCATTATGCGTGCATTTATATCCATTTGATTACATTGAGTCATGCATTGCATTTTGCTGTTTAAGGGGTAAAAAAAAGGGTCATTTTTTCCTTCTAAATTTTAATTGCCTTGATCTGTAATCAGTTGGTCTTTATAAAGCTCTTTGTTGTGATTTTCAGGCAATTGGAGAAGGACCCAAGAGTCATGATAGAGCATGGATGGAGCCAAAATGTCACAAGGACCAAAACACAAAAGTTGAGAGTGTTCTACCTCCCCAGGTCGCGACATGGACTACTTAGGTTGTGACCTGGATGCCATTTTATTGAAACCATGTGTTTTGGACCTGAGTAAAGATGCGAGCTCTCTGTCTTCCCAAGTCGCGACAAGAAACCTCTCAGGTCACGAGCTGACCCCCTTGAGTCGCGACCTTACATTCCTAAGGTCGCGACTTGAGTGTATTAAGTGAAGCTGTGCATTTTGGAATAGGTTTCTAAGCTTCTATATCTAAGGATGGCAGCCACCACGAAAGGGAACTCTTCCATTTTGCAGATTTGCACAAGGTTGAGCCACCATCATCTCCTCTCAAGTCTCTATTGATCCTACACCCAAAACCTCTATTTTTCTTCATCTCTTCATCATTTTCTGTATTTCTAAACCGATCAAACCACTCCAATACCCTTCTTCTCCATTTTTCCAACCTTATTTTTAGCTTTAACCATGGCTATTCATTGTGGAGTGATTGCGATTGGTTTAAAGGCATGAGAGGCTAAACCCTTAGCCTCTTGGTGATGGAAGACAAAGCTTGAGCTCAAGGACATAATTGGAGAGTTTTCTTTCTATAGTCTAAATCATTGTTTTATGCTGTGTTGAATTTTTCTAGATTTAGGAACTTTCTACACTTATATCAAACTTGGTTTATGATTGTAAATCTTGTGTTTAGACTATTCTATTGTATTTGGATTGGATGATGTTAATGTTGATTAATCTATTTTAGTATTTCAGTTTGAAACTTGTGTTCGGTTTGATTATCAGTGATAATTGTTGATTAATCTGAGTACTTGGTATTTTGTGGTTGTTGATTGACATTCGGAGGGCATTTGCATCATTCATTCATTTACACTCTAAGTGGTTTTTAGTAGTGTCTTAAGAGGTGTTAATTAACTTTGATTAAAGTGAGTTTTCATTAATTAAGACATTGGACCTAAGTGATTACTTGGGATTTTCTTTAGACTTAGAGGTTTTCCAAACTCCCAATCATTAAGAGACCGTTTAACCATAATACCCTTTTAATCCAAAACATTTCTTTATTCATTCAAAATACCAAAAATAATTAATTTTCTGCACTTTGCATTTGTTGCACCACTTGTAAAACAACTAAAACCCCTTTTTTTACAATGTTTTTTAAAACCCAATTTAGACTAGGATTTCCAATAACAAGCTCCTCGAGAAGAACGACTGGTTGCATCCCATACTACATTTTATCTGGTGCAACTCTCTTTCTTGATGATCTGGAAGGTGATAGTCCAACACATCGATCAATGGCGCCTTTGCCGGGGAGTCATTGAATTGGTTCCCTAGTAATTGGTTTTCCTCACCATTGTGATTTGGGTCGATTCTCGTAGAGGTTTAGTTTTTGAACTTAAATCTCGCATTTCATAGCATCAAAATTTTGAGAAATAGAACCAAATATCTTGTTTTTCTATACAGTTGCATTTGCATTTTTTGCATAGCATTTTGCATTTTATTCTAGCTTGATCCTAAATGTTTTAGCCAATTGCTTGAAATTTTGAACTTTGTGCATAGTTGTTCAGCTTCTGGTTGAAGTACTTAGTATTTTTCTTTAAAGATTTTGTGAAAATAGCTCTCTGTGACCTTGAGTAGTGACCTCATACATTTGGTGTCGCGACTGAAGTGGTTGAGTCGTGACTTGACTTGTGGCTAGTCACGACCTCAACCTGCTGTTACCTAGTGTTGCTCTAAGTCTGTTTAAGTCGTGACCTGGGATTTTGCAAGTCGCAACCTCGACTTCCTTTTCTTTTAGGGTTGCTTTCTGTTCATTTCAGTCGCAACCTGAACTTTTTCAAGACCTAGTCCATTAATCTAGTGAGAGTGAGGAAGTAGAAGAAGAAATTATGGTTGAAGTACCTCATTATGGTCCAAACGGTGGGAATGAGAATGGTAACCATAATAGACCTAATAATGGTGGTAATAAGGGGCAAGGAGAAAATAATGGCCAAAATAGGATTAATGAACAACCTAGGGGTAGAACTGTCACATCCAGAAATATGGCATTTAGGAATAGGGATATTCCCAAATAATTAATGGTCAAAAATGACAAAGAGAAATAGAAGAATTTTGGTGGAAAATAATTATTATAATTTTCCAAGCCAATTATGAAAAGTTTGACTAATTAAGGAAAAATTGGTCAAGGATAATTATGGAAAAATATTTCCAAGCCTCAGAAAATTAAAGAAAAATAAGGACAAGGTTCCTTGAGAATTATATGGGATTATAAAATTGGTTTTTTGACCAATTTGCCCCTAGAGAAATTACAAAGGAATTTAAGGGCAATTTAAGCTAGTTTAAGGTCTTTATTTGGAAAATTCCAAATAAATATTTTTTAAGAAGAATAAAGCCCAAGAAAATTCCTATGATATCCCAAGGAATTATAAGAGATTATGGAATTAAAATAAAACCCTCAAGTATCTAAGATTTTTCCCAATTTCTCAGAAAAGTGGAAAAATCATTAAAGAGAAGGAAATTAGTTTTCCATTTTATTTAATTATTGGAAAATTTAAATTGAGACGAAGAGGGCAATTTGAAAAGATAAAAATGAGGAGAATAATTTATGGATCTAACAGAAAATAACTACAGAGGCCAAAGCACTGTAATTATAGAAAAGAAATTAAACCCGGAGTAAAAGTGCACCGATAAAGTGTTAATCGGAGTCTTGCACTTTAGTTGGCCTACAAGTTGCCACTTGTCAAGCCTTTAATGGGTGGTAATTAGAGATTTCCAAGTGTCAAGCTACCAACGGAGAGGATATTGACTTTTGAAATTAATTTCAATTGTCATTAAGTTAATTCAGAGGGAAAATTAAGAAGGAGTAGGCACTTGACACTTGGCTCCTCATTAAATGTGGTAGATGAGATATTTTTGGTTCATTGATGAGCTCTTCCTCCCCCCATTTTCTGGTTATTGGTTCGGCCAAGTGAGAAAGGAAAGGGAAAAGAGAGAGTTCAAGGGAGAACTAAGGAGAAGACATCAACTTTAAGCATACAAGTGAGATCTAAGGTAAGTTTTGGGTTCTAAGTTGTTCCTTGCCTTATTTGCTTGAGTTGTATGGTTGAGAATCCTAGTTTCTCTTCTCCTTTGATGCTGTTCGAAACATATATATGGTAGAGGAGGAAGTTTTATGGTTCAATCTTGCTAGAACACTTCAAACTATGGTAGATCCTAGTGATTACAAGTAGTTGTAGGTTGATTTTGAAGTGTTTTCCTTGCCATGTTGCTTGAGTTTCATTTTGACCAAGGCTAGATCTGGACCCTAGGATGAGTTTTTCAAAGTTTTGAGGCTTCCATTGTGTTCAAAATGGAAAATAGTGTAGGATAAACATAAAGAACAAGTGTTGGAAGCCATAGAATCAAAGTTGTAATTTTTGGAAAGTGAACCATAGTGGTTCGGCCAAACTGAAATTGAAGGAAGAAAATTTATTTTGTTAAATCCAAGTAGGTATTTGGAATCTACATGAAAAATAATGTAGGGTTGAGTCAAGAAGTGATTTTTAGGGTTTATGAAAACCAACTCTAAAAATTCAAGAACAAAGATAGAAGCTTTAAGGGGGTTTAGGAGTTACTTGAATTATGTTATTGATTTTATAAGGAATGGTTGATGATTCTTGCTTCCATTTTTATGGATTGCCATGTTAGGGTTTGGCATTTGTGGAAGCAAGAAAGGAGAACAAGAAAATCAAAGAGCATTGGATTAAGGTAGTAAGATTTAATTAACCTTAATGTTGAATGTTGCATTGATTGCTTTGCAATTTCATGTGCTATTATGTGGTTGAACTAAATGATGAGGATGATGATGATTGTATAGCTATACTCCTTGCTTTATGTGCCTTGGCTATTGCATGTTAGAGTGCTACATGTATGAGGTAAAGTAGTTCCCTATTAATAGCAAAAGGTTGGAATGCTTGTAATTGATGCATGTTAATGTTTTGGTTGATTGATCTTGCTACTGGGATTTTCAAAAATCTCATCCCCCAAATATAATGTAACATTTTAGGGCCTGTAACTCACAAGAGCAAGCTGCAGAATGGAGGCTAAATTATGGTGATACACCATAAAAATTCGTGGACATTTGGTTATGTATAATTATCAATGGTTGGTGCTGTAACTGCTAAGCAGGATGTTAGTTTAGAGCCACGTTTTATTTAGTTACCGAATGAATTTCTGTATGATATTTGGCATGGTTAGAGTTGACGTCCTGATCTTCAAATTGATAAGAAGCACATTAAAAATGGCCAAGTATACAAATTTTAATGATTTTTCAAAGTTAAAGGTCAGAATCTGGGAAAAAGGGTTTTTGGCAAATGGACAATTTTGCATTTCACAAAAACCTGACGCTTTATCATAAGGAATTGGATGATGAGATTATTTTTCCTTGAAAGGGGACTTAAATATATTTAAATAAAATTTTGAATCACCCCTTTTGGATTTTTGTGGGATAAGTTATGAATTTTTAAAGTTGGGCCAGAAAAATTGGATTTTTACCCGATGGATAGTAAAAATCCAAAATTTAGCGTTTTTAAGGTGAAAATTGAGCCCAAGACCATCCAATGTGGTCTAAAGTGGTTTTAAATGAAACCTAAGTGGATATAATAGTAAGGTGTGACATTTTTGGTATCAGAGTGGAGGTTCTGGCATAGGATAGAACGCTTTGCTTAGTTAATATGTCAGTTAAAAGGAAAATTGACATATTCTTAAAGAAGAATACTACTGTCTAAATTATTAGATGGTTGGTTAGTATAATGTAGGGTGGAGTAGAATGGCTTGTTGTGACCACAATAGTGATTCAGAGAGTTCAATTAACCAGAGGAGACCAGGAGAACCTTTCCCTCAATGGGTCGATATGGATAAGGACTATAGTCTTGTAGCAGACTTCTATTATGATACCTTATGGGAGAGTAAACCTCCACCTGACATAGCCACCATTGCTTCCAATGATCCTCAGAGGATTGAGGTCATTGAAATATCTAATGATGATGGAGCTGGGCCTAGTGAAGCCAAGCTACTCCCAATTATGAAAGAATTTCACACCATAGAGGACCTAGCCTGGGATTTTAGGGGGAGGGGCTGGTACATTAAGCTCGATAAGAATCAGAATGCCCATGTGTACCTAAGATATCTAGAGGATATCCGAAAGCTCTACCATTATATGACTAGGGAAGATGCTACCCTAGAGATGATGGACTGGATATCAGCATTGCTTAGAGTACTCCCTCAGACCCGGCTTTGGAAAAATGGTGTGAGAGACGTTTGTAGTTGCATGAATAGTGCTAGCTTCCACGATCTCATTGATGCCCTCGAGATCTTTGTAAGGAATACATTTCCTTGAGTAGATACAGAAGATTGAATCCTAATGACGATGGATGTGCTCCTGTTTATACCTTGATGGAAGAATGAGTTTTGTCATTTGTACCCGACATTGGGATCCGATGTTGAGTAATAGACCCAGAGCATTAAGAGTTTCACTATTTCCCATTTTGGGTAGTCAATTGGACTTTTGTAGCACTGATATAGGACTTGTATTGCTATAGCTAACCGTAGCAGGTTGGTCTGGCATGCTTGATTGCTATATATGTTCCTAAGATGGCTATATATGTTAAATTATATTGCTATGATTGATGACTGATGCTTGATTGATGTATTATGAATGCAGATGTTGCTAAATGAAATCCAAGTATGTTGTTTATTTTCTTATTCCTCAGATATGTTATCCGTTTAGTTAGCGTATTGGTTAGAACCGATAAAACACTTTGCTGGAGAGACCCTTAAAACGCGACGGAAAGGTCCATCATAATCCAATACGATTAATTTCAGAATGCTTAGAACCACAATAAAAGGCTATTAAAGGGTTAAGGGCGGCACAAGCTAGCCAGGAACAAGAAAGAAACATTGTAATAGTAGTAGCGGTAACAGTGGCAGTGGCTAACTTCGATCGGAGGTAGCCAGAGGAAGAAAGCTCAGCAGCGCAAGCCACAGAACGATTGCCCAGGTTGGCAATATCAGTGGCAGACCCCGATAGTACCCAGCAGTTGATGACTCGCTTTTGCAAGCACAATCGCCATCCTTCGATGGAATGATTGACATCTAAGCAGCAGAGGACTAGATCATGAGTTTCAAAAGTTCTAAACTGTCCGACTACACGGAAAGGAAGTAGAATTCCTAACCCTGAAGCAGAGGAATAACAAGTCAGCTGATAAGTACTTAGCTAAGTTTGGACTTTTTTTCCACTACTTTAGTTACTGGCATTACTGAGATGATGAAAGGTAGATGACCAAAAGATGGTCAGAGGACGAAAGCAGTCCTTAAGGAAGACATTTGCTCCCAGGCAGTTTGAGTACCTCGACAAGGCAGTTAAGGCCTGTGGGATTATAGAGAACAGTTTGAACGATCAATTGATGATTGAACCTACTCCCAAGTTAGAGAAGGGAGATCAGGGTAGTACCTCTTTTGATTTGAATGGGAAGAGGAAGAGTTATGGGACAACTGAAAGAGTAAGAAAGGAGGTAAGCCCTCAAACGGCAAGGAATGCCCAATTGCGGTAAGAGTCATGGTGATGGAACGTATAGGGTTGAGCAAAACGTTTGCTGCACTTGTAGCAAGTCCAAACACTTCTCGAGAGAATGTCCACAGAGTATAGAGAAGCCAAGGTTACACACCCAAGGACGAGTACTTGCTATCACAGGGAAAGAAGCCCAAAAGTTTTCAGAAATGATCCAAGGAACGATCATTATTATGAACTTCCCAGTGATTGCAATGATACATGAGGGTGCTAATCATTTTCTTCTCTCATATGATTGTTGTAAAGAACTTGATTTGGCTATGAATATGTTGCTGTATGATATATATATATGTCCATACCAACATATAATAGGATAATCACATCTAATGTGTGCTTAAACTGTATAGTTGGTTATGAGCACCGTTATATTGCCTTAAACTTGATGTGTAGGCCTTCTATGAAGCTGATCTGGTGACGGGATTGAATTGGTTGTTATCCCATAATGGCAAGGACAAAACCCTGATCCTACCTTCAAGAGAAATGGAGTTAAATTCGGAAGTTAAGTTAAACTTCGTAATGGATGCCTAGACTGGCAATAGTACAATAAATGAAACTACCCAAGACTAACAAAGATTAAGAGAAAAGCATGTTTTGTCATGACAAACCAAGGGAATTAGTGGCGATGGACGAATACAGAGTGATTATCAAAGAAGGTGGTAACTTCTATCGCTGCAAGTAAGGGTTCTGGTCATAACAGATGAACACAATAAATTTCAGATATTGAGGTGGTATCTCAACGAGACACAACAATTCTCAGAGGTCGCAAGAGTGAGATTAGTAGAAGTTAGAAAAAGAGAGGCAGCCACCGATTAGATTTATCAGATTTCCTCTCAAGAGGAAGAGTAATGATGAGGAGTTGAATGAGACAGTTAGGGGTTGAGTCTTTACACCATTAAGAAGGTGTGAGTAGCAACTTAAGCTAGACAAATTTTTATAGCTTTGTTAGGGCTAGGGCCCCATGATAGAATAGCTATCTCAAGTTCTGGAAGAGATGAATAGGAACCTGGAGATAGTGAAGTTAAGATGGAGAGCCTTAGTGAAATGTCTTAAGGATAAAAAAGAAGAGGACGAGACGAATGGCTATGCAGGGAACTAGCTTAGAGGTTGACATGTTCCCCTTAATATTAAGAGATACTCAGTCGCTTGGGGTTTAGGTTGAGAGGCACCCTTTTCAAGGGATAAGTTCTTGGCTGGGAATCTTCCTAGAGAGAATGGGAATTGGTCCTCCAAGTTAGAATTGATGTTGCTCAAGATAGAGCAAAATGCCCTTTCTGAGAGGGAAAAGGGAAGCAGCCGAGGCAAGGCAAGTGGAGTTGACCTTACCTAATAGAAGTATGACTAGCCAAGAATGAAGCTAGGGTTAGATGTACTTGAGCTTAGCAGAGTACTAGAGTAAGCAGAAAGAAAAAGAACCTCAAAAGTCCTCTCCCTATGACTTCCAGAAGCAGCTGCGAACAGAAAAGAGGCTCCCTCTTGTAGGGATAAGATGTCTGGTTGGCACGCTACGGACATAGCAACCAGTAAGAGCTTACACTTCTTGCATTAAAATGCCAGACATTATGCATGCTAGAGTATGCTCGTACTGAAAAGCAAAGTAGAGGAAAGAGAAGTTGCATAAGTCCTCTTTCTGTACCGTTCTAAAGTAGTAAGAGATGGTAAGAGCAGCTGGAGGAGTAAGAGAACTCCTAAGACAAATTGGCTTAGGCACTTAAAGAGATGAATAGGTGGCCTAGGGAATTGACAGGAGGCTTAAGAAAATGGTATTGGTTCTTGGAATAGTTTTGGGGAATTATTGGTATGGTGACCAATTGAGTGGAGATGACTTCACTTAGTCCTATGGTCTAAGTCTCCTAGAGATTGGTACCTATTTGGGAAGATGAGGACCAGGGATGAGCTGAAGGGAATTGAAAGACGACGCGCAGCAGAAAAAACTTAAACTTTTAAAACTTTCAATCCCTTGCCCGGATCTACCGATCGTGTTTAAGTCAGGTAGTAAGAAGCATTACCTTCGGTGTTCGATTTCCTGGTGACTCGATGATTCGGTCGTTCAGGATGCTTCTGCTTGCCTCCTTTGTCGTTCGAAGTCGACAACTCCGGTTGGCTTCCTCTACCGGTATCCACACGAGTAGCCCTCAACCTCGAACGACGTGCTAGCGTCTATGTCTGTCTAGGGTTTTCAAAATCCTTCCTCTCTCCTCACTTTTGGCCGTCCCTTATCTGCTTAGTGCTTTCGCTCTCACACATAAAACCCTAGCTCCCTAATATTGAATATATAGGATGCTATAGGTATTATGAATGATATTTTAATTTCGAAATTAATCCTAAATTAATTCTGAAATTAATACAATATTAAATATTGCATAATTAGATAAGAGAACAATTAAATAAATACGGTTTATATTAAATCCGTCTCACAGATTTAATTCACCTATTTATCTAATTCAAAAATAAAGATATGACGGAATTAATTTACATAGATCTAATTTATCCTTATAAATTAAATCTAACAATTAATATCTCTTATATTTATATAATATATATATATACGAATATATATATACACGTCCACCCTATTTATTCATTGAATCTGGACATATCCTAGATTCAATGAATCTGGACATCATAACTCGTGTTGGGTTATTTTGTGTGCGACCCTGTAGGCCCATATGAAGTTGGCAGTGGGCCATTAACCATAATGACTCACAAGTCGTAAGCGGTCTCTAGCAAGACATCACGACTACCCAAAACATATGAGGATCATTGAACGATGCAACCTTTCATACAACCATATCACGTCCCTTTTGTCACACGACATTTTGGTCATGGATGAGGCATGGAGAACGTCATCCTCCTATTCATGACCGTTACTTTCTCGATCCCTGAGTAGTCTGAGTATAGAAATGGAACTACCTTTCCATTATAGTATGGCCATACATTTCTCAGACTCACTCATCGAGGGGCCCAGTAATGTCTCTCTACGAATGTGAGGGACAAATTCCATCTTGACCATTCACATTCCTTCGCATGAAAAACCACTAAGCCTAAACATAGTCTTTATGATCACTCGGTCAAAAGTGACTTTTGACTAGGTCAAAGCTAAGCGTTTCTCATGTATGAATCCATGATGATCTCAGGTCAAAGGGCACAGTGACATGGTTTGTATATGAGAGAAGCTTATGACTCAACCCATGCAGCTCTCTCATAGCGGGTCGGTCCAACACCTTGTACTCTTACTTGTGCCTATGACTTTAATTTATATCTCTATATATCTTTAAAGTCATACTGGTCTTATTTCATCTTTGCTCCCACATAGATGACCGACCAGGGACATTTAGGATAAACCATGAGTTATCTAAGGATAGTCATCACAGTAAACATGCAAATAATATGATAACGTAATTAATAAATTCATAAATTAACAATGTTCAAAACATAATGATTGGCCCCTAGGGCACAATTTCCAACAGAGTTGAGGATGTGGAAACCTCCTTTGGTTGTAAACCAGTACTGAGAGAGTACCCATGACCTCCTTCCAGATAACCTTATCATTGATTAGGTTGGATTCAATTTCCTTCCGACTAGCAGAGGAAAGCCAAAGTTAGAGGAGTTAGAGCCATAAGACCTAGAAAAGAGACATTCAGGCTAGCTTTAGATACAGGAAGAACTCCATGTGACATAGAAGCAGACTCAGTATTGACGGGCAAATCCTTAAGATGAGGCAAGAGACAAGAATGTAAGAGGAAAAGACTCGGCTAAAGATAGATCAGGAAAAGGGGTCTAAGACAGTGAAGTACCAGGGTTAAGCAAATCAGAATCAGTGCCTCAATTTTCCATCAGCACTGTTTAGTTAATTATTTTAGGGAAGAGTAGCCCAAGGAAGGGTGACCCTGGGAAAAATGTGAGAAAGTGCAAAAGCTAGAAATATTAGCCATTTTGGCAAGGATTCACTATGTTTAGCAGATAATGGAAGATGAGAGTTAAGGAAGCTGTTAGGCTATTGAATAGCCTAAGCAGCATAGTTTCAGACTAAGACCTGAGATTTACTTGAAGTTTTGGAGGTCC
Organism: Neltuma alba; assembly: GCF_004799145.2. Taxonomy (NCBI): domain Eukaryota; kingdom Viridiplantae; phylum Streptophyta; class Magnoliopsida; order Fabales; family Fabaceae; genus Neltuma; species Neltuma alba. The sequence goes on along the minus strand of NW_021635415.1, from coordinate 117,807 downwards.
TTATGAAAGAAATGGACACTACTCTCAACTTTAGTATAGCCTACCATCCTGAGACGGATGGGCAGACATAGAGAATGATATGGATGTTAGAAGATATACTACACACACGTGTACTTAATTTTGGCAGTAACTAGGGCATGTACTTACCGTTAGCCGAATTCGCTTAAGATGACAGTTTTCATGTAAGTATTTGAATGGTGCCATATGAAGCACTCTATGGGAGGAGGATAGATCCCCTTTGTGCTAGATAGAGTTTAATGAAAGAAGTATAGTCCTAATATAGTGGATCAGACTTCCCAGTAGACTAAAGTTATTTAGCAAAGACTTCTAACGGCTCAAAGTAGACAAAAGAGCTACTTAGATATTAAAGGAGATCGTTAAAGATTGAGGTTGGTGATTAAAGTGTAACCAACAACGGAAGTCGGTTAATCCCTAAAGCTTGAGAAGTTAAGTTCAAACTACGATGGACTGTTTTAAATTTTGTCCAAAACTGGACCAGTAGGTTATACGTGACTATTCCCCCTAATGTAAGTCAAATTTATGATGTCTTTTATAACTCCCAATGAAAGAAGTACCATTTAGACCCAACACATGTCATAAACTATGATGACATTGTGCTTTAAGACAATCCGTCTTTGAGATCAGACTAAAGCGAATCATTGATCAGAAAGTTGAACAATTGAGAAATAGGCAGTTTCCATTAGTTGAGGTTGTCTGGAAAGGTCTTACACTAGAACTATGAGGGAGATAGAGACTAAGACAGAGGAAAAGTATTCTGAACTTTCCAATAAGATACACTTTAAATTTCGAGGACGAAATTTATTTTAGAGGGGGAGAAATGTCACATCCAGAAATATGGCATTTAGGAATAGGGATATTCCCAAATAATTAATGGTCAAAAATGACAAAGAGAAATAGAAGAATTTTGGTGGAAAATAATTATTATAATTTTCCAAGCCAATTATGAAAAGTTTGACTAATTAAGGAAAAATTGGTCAAGGATAATTATGGAAAAATATTTCCAAGCTTCAAAAAATTAAGAAAAAATAAGGACAAGGTTTCTTGAGAATTATATGGGATTATAAAATTGGTTTTGTGACCAATTTGCCCTTAGAGAAATTACAAAGAAATTTAAGGGCAATTTAAGCTAGTTTAAGATCTTTATTTGGAAAATTCCAAATAAATATTTTTTAAGAAGAATAAAGTCCCAAGAAAATTCCTATGATATCCCAAGGAATTATAAGAGATTATGGAATTAAAATAAGACCCTCAAGTATCCAAGATTTTTCCCAATTCCTCAGAAAAGTGGAAAAATCATTAAAGAGAAGGAAATTAGTTTTCCATTTTATTTAATTATTGGAAAATTTAAATTGAGACGAAGAGGGCAATTTGGAAAGATAAAAATGAGGAGAATAATTTATGGATCTGACAAAAAATAATTACAGAGGCCAGAGCACTGTAATTATAGAAAAGAAATTAAACCCGGAGTAAAAGTGCACCGATAAAGTGTTAATTGGAGTCTTGCACTTTAGTTGGCCTATAAGTTGCCACTTGTCAAGCCTTTAATGGGTGGTAATTAGAGCTTTCCAAGTGTCAAGCTACCAATGGAAAGGATCTTGACTTTTGAAATTAATTTCAATTGTCATTAAGTTAATTAAGAGGGATAATTAAGAAGGAGTAGGCACTTGACACTTGGCTCCTCATTAAATGTGGTAGATGAGATATTTTTGGTTCATTGATGAGCTCCTCCTCCCCCCATTTTCTGGTTATTGGTTCGGCCAAGTGAGAAAGGAAAGGGAAAAGAGAGAGTTCAAGGGAGAACCAAGGAGAAGGCATCAACTTTAAGCATACAAGTGAGATCTAAGGTAAGTTTTCGGTTCTAAGTTGTTCCTTGCCTTATTTGCTTGAGTTGTATAGTTGAGAATCCTAGTTTCTCTTCTCCTTTGATGCTGGCTAAAACATATATATGGTAGAGGAGGAAGTTTTATGGTTCAATCTTGCTAGAACACTTCAAACTATAGTAGATCCTAGTGGTTACAAGTGGTTGTAGGTTGATTTTGAAGTGTTTTCCTTGTCATGTTGCTTGAGTTTCATTTCAGCCAAGGCTAGATCTAGACCCTAGGATGAGTTTTTCAAAGTTTTGAGGCTTCCATTGTGTTCAAAATGGAAAATAGTGTAGGATAAACCTAAAGAACAAGTGTTGGAAGCCATAGAATCAAAGTTGTAATTTTTGGAAAGTGAACCATAGTGGTTCGGCCAAACTGAAACTGAAGGAAGGAAATTTATTTTTTTAAATCTAAGTAGATATTTATAATCTACATAAAAAATCATGTAGGGTTGAGTCAAGAAGTGATTTTTAGGGTTTATGGAAACTAACTCTAAAAATTCAAGAACAAAGATAGAAGCTTTAAGGGGGTTTAGGAGTTACTTGAATTATGTTATTGATTTTATAAAGAATGGTTGATGATTCTTGCTGCCATTTTAATAGATTGCCATCTTAGGGTTTGGCATTTGTGGAAGCAAGAAAGGAGAACAAGAAAATCAAAGAGCATTGGATTAAGGTAGTAAGATTTAATTGACCTTAATGTTGAATGTTGCATTGATTGCTTTGCAATTTCATGTGCTATTATGTGGTTGAACTAAATGATGAGGATGATGATAATTGTGTAGCTATACTCCTTGCTTTATGTACCTTCGCTATTACATGTTAGAGTACTACATGTATGAGGTAAAGTAGTTCCCTATTAATAGCAAAAGGTTGGAATGCTTGTAATTGATGCATGTTAATGTTTTGGTTGATTGATCTTGCTATTGGGATTTTCAAAAATCTCATCCCCTAAATATAATGTAACATTTTAGGGCATGTAACTCGCAAGAGCAAGCTGCAGAATGGAGGCTAAATTATGGTGATACATCATAAAAATTCATGGACATTTGGTTATGTATAATTATCAATGGTTGGTGCTGTAACCCCTAAGCAGGACGTTAGTTTAGAGCCATGTTTTATTTAGTTACGAAATGAATTTCTGCACGAGATTTGTCATGGTTAGAGTTGACATCCTGAGCTTCAAATTGATAGGCAGCACATTAAAAATGGCCAAGTATACGAATTTTAATGATTTTTCAAAATTAAAGGTCAGAATCTGGGAAAAAGGGTTTTTGGCAAATGGACAGTTTTGCATTTCACAAAAACCTGATGCTTTCTCATAAGGAATTGGATCATGAGATTATTTTTGCTTGAAAGGAGACTTAAATATCTTTAAATAGAATTTTGAATCACCCCTTTTGGATTTTTGTGGGATAAGTTATGAATTTTTAAAGTTGGACTAGAAAAACTGGATTTTTACCCGATGAACAGTAAAAATCCGAAATTTAGCGTTTTTAAGGTGAAAATTGAGCCCAAGACCATCCAATGTGGTCTAAAGTGGTTTTAAATGAAATCTAAGTGGATATAATAGTAAGGTGTGACAGGAACCATTAAGAAACTAACTCAATCTGATGGGAACTTTGAACGTATGCCTGGGGCTTTTCCTACCTTCAATGCAGATTTTGAAATTAAAGGTCAATTGATTCACTCATTGCCTAAGTTCTATGGTCTTGTAGGAGAACACCCATACTTGCACCTCCGGACTCTTTATATGCAATGTTTGTCCATGAAGCTAGTAGGAGCTAGTATTACTGACATCATATGGAAGGTTTTTTACTTATCTTTTGAAGGTAAAGCTAAAGAATGGTACATGAACCTGCCACTCTATGTGGACAATGACTATGCGTCATGGACCAGTTTGAAGAAAGCATTCTTGGATAAATACTTTCCCTTCATAAAGATTTCAGCCGCCCCCAAGAAAATTTCAGCAACTAAGCAAGAGCCATTTGAGACATTCTTTGAATTTTGGAATCGATTTCAAGATATGCTTACCCGGTGCCCCAACCATCAAATTCTTGAGGAGCACTTGGTGCAATATTTCTACAATGGGTTATCAACATATGATGCTCAAGTTTTGGATGCCGCTGCTAATGGGTTTGTGAAAAATATAGAACTAAGGGCTGCATGGGAGTTAATAAGGACCTTTTCTCTTAACAGACAACATGTGAGCACAAGAGATTCAAGAGACCCCAAATCTGAAAGAGACCCCCTCTTGGTCAAGTTAGCACAAGACATGTCTAAACTTGCCAATACTGTTGAGAGTCTCCGTTCCAGCAAGACTCAATCCCTTGCATTAGTAGCTACAAGTTGTGAATTTTGTAGTTCACCAATGCATACTACTGCTAATTGCCTTGGGCTAGTTGAAGAAGTGAATGCCATGTACCAAGGAAGAGAGGGGCAATATCAGAAAAGGTACCCCTATTCAAACACCTACAACCCTGGCTAAAGAGATCATCCAAACTTCAAATGGGGTGGGGGAGTAAATAGACCAAACAAGTTCCAAGGCAATCAGTCCCACAATCCTGGGGCCTCTTCAAGTACATTTCCAGATCCTTCAAGAGCAGTGGTGACAACTCTACCTAACACCATGACATCTCAATCACAGCCAAGAAGTGATGACACTTCTCAGCTTTTAAAAAGCATGGCTGCTCATATGACAAACATAGAGGGGCGAACGAAGGAAAGTAATGACAAGTTTGTTTCCATAACCACCATATTGCAAGGGATGTAGAAAGATAACTCAGATGTTCATAAGAAACTAGAGGAGCTTACTTTAAAGAACACTAATATCACCAATCATTTGACCCAATTGTCTAATGTGGTCAATGACATACGAGTTAAAAGCAGAGGCAGCATTCCCTCTAATACAGTGATCAATCCAAAGGGGCTCAACGCCATAACTCTAAGAAGTGGTAAAAAGGTTCACTTTAAAAGTGAAAAAGTAGACAAGGATGATTTTGTGCAAAGGGTAGAGAGTCCTCCACTTTCCCCAATGAGACTTGGCAAGTCTGAGGGGTCTAAAGAAGAAGAGCTCACGATGAAGGCAAGAACACACATTGAACCAGAAAAGAAGTCAACTCAAGCACAAGAAGAAGCATCTCAAGTAGCTGTGCCAGAAGATGAGAGCACTATAGAGAGCTTGACTCACGAAGACAAGCAAAAGGAGGACAAGTCAGAGACCAGCAACAAGGAGCCTCTAAGCCAGTAGGTAAGGAGGTATGTGTTAAAGATCTCCCTTTTCCTAAAGCCTATTTCTCTGGTAAGTAAAAGTTTGATGCTGAGTTTGCTACTGATGCCTACATATTGTTTAACAAACTAGAAATCAATGTGCCCATAATTTAATTCTTAAGAGGGAATCCTAAATACTTTAAATTACTTAAGGAACTGTGTAATGACAAGCAAAGGTTTAGGCCCCTTGAGAGAATTTAGGTGAGTGCTAATGTGTCATCTTTATTCAAAGCTGAACTACTAGTTAAGTGCCAAGATCCTGGGTCTTACACCATCCCCTGCACCATAGGAAAGGTTCACATTAAGGGAGCATTGTTAGATCTAGGTGCTACCATAAACGTCATGCCTTGGTCGGTTTACTTGGCTCTAGGGATTAATGGGATCAAAGACACAAGTGTAATACTCCAACTAGCAGATAGGTCTATTAGGTATCCTAAGGGAATCATAAAAGACATTCTAGTCCAAGTCAAGGACCTAGTATTCCCTGCTAATTTCTATGTTTTAGATATGTCGAATGAACTTGCAAATGAAAGCACTTTGAATTTGGGAATACCTTTCCTGCAAACTTCCAAGACTATCATAAGCATGAAACACAGCTGTATAACAATGGAAGTAGGATACCATGTTGTAACTTTTAATATGAATGAAGCCATGCGTTATCCTTTTGACAATTCTGCATTCATGGGTTTAAATGCTATTGATTTAGCTATTGAGCAAGCTAAGGATAAGCATGAGCTGTATGTGCATAATAGTTATGACATGAGTTCACCTAAGCTAATTGATTCTTCTGCTACATCATCATATGAATCTTATGAGCTTGATTCGTCTTTGAGTGCATATGATGAATATTTCAATTCCTTCTCTTCTGTTTATTCATTTTCCAGTTCTTACAGAGATGAGGTGCCATGCATTAATTCTCTAGAAATTGATAGCATGCTTTCCATTTCTCAAGACTTTTCTTTTCCATCAAATTTTGATTCCATTTCTACGTTTACAACTGACATTGGCCTTGGAAGGAGTTTGTTAGTTAATGATGCAGATTTTCAAGAAGGGGTGAGTGTTGAGACTGGAGTAAAATTCAAGGATATGAGCCTTTGTAACATAAGGTTGCGACCTGAGGATTATCAAGTCACGACCCCACACCAGGACTGTGACGAAGGTGGCCTCTGTCAAATTGAGTCGCGACTTTAACCCAAGCATTCCAAGAAGGTAGCTTCTGTGATGTGAGGTCGCGACTTGGATATATGAGGTCGCGACCTGATTCAACTGTTTCACCTACTGAACTTCAAACTTCAATTGCTCCACCACCTCATGTCTTGAAGACTTTGGTTAAAGGGCTAACACTTTCTGATTCAATTACTACTCATACACATTCTAAAATTACACCCCATACTTTATGATTTTTGAATAATCTAATCTCTAATAATGATGTAGGTATGGGGGTGGACTAGCCTAAGTTTGTTGCTTCTGTAAACCAACTCGAGCTTGGTGCAACATCCAATAGGACTGAAGCAAGCATAGTCAATCCAAGTGAAGCTGGTGAATGCATTTCAAACGGGTCTAGAAAGGGAGTTTCTCTAACTCTGTTGATCTTCCTACTCTAATTCCCTCTGTTGTTCAACCCCCGACTTTGGAACTAAAAGATTTACCTCCCAACCTCAAGTATGCTTATCTGAGCCTAAGAATAAATTGCCTGTCATTATTTCTAGTTCTTTAACTGAGCATGAAGAGACTAGTTTAATGGGAGTTCTTAGAAGAAATAGGGAGGCGTTGGGTTGGTGATTAGCTGACATTAAGGGAATTGACTCTACTGTTTGTACCTATAGGATTTTACTAACTGAAGATTCTAAGCCAATTAAACAAAGCCAAATGAGATTGAATCCTCTAATTTCTGATGTGGTTAGAAAAGAAGTAGACAAACTTCTAAGAGTTGGAATCATATACGCTATTTCTGATAGCGAGTGGGTGTCACCGGTATAAGTTGTGCCAACAAAGAGTGGAATCACAGTAGTTAAAATGAGAATAATAAACTCATCTTAACTAGGGTGCAAAACTCATGGAGAGTTTGTATTGGCTATAGGAAGCTGAATGATGCCATTAGGAAAGACCATTTTCCCTTACCTTTTATTGATCAAATACTTGAACGGTTAGCGGGGAAGAGTCATTACTGTTTCCTAGATGGATATTTTGGATATTTTCAAATTCCTATAGACCCTAGAGACCAAGACAAGACCACCTTCACTTGTCCATTTGGAACTTATGCTTACAAAAGAATGCCTTTTGGTCTTTGCAATGCTCCTGGCACATTCCAACGCTGTATTCTATCCATTTTGCTGAATTTATTGAAAAATGCATGGATGTGTTCATGGATGATTTTACTGTTTATGGAAATTCTTTTAAAGACTGCTTGAAAAGTCTTAACCAAATTCTAGCATGGTGTATTGAGAAAAAGCTGGTTTTGAATTATGAAAAATGCCATTTCATGGTTAATCAAGGCATCATGCTAGGTCATTTAATCTCCAAAAAAGGAATTGAGGTAGATAAAGCCAAGGTAGAGGTGATATCTTCTGTGCCCTACCCAACCAACTTGAAAGAGTTGAGGTCCTTCCTAGGACATGTGGGGTTTTATAGAAGGTTCATCAAGGACTTTAGTAAAATTGCTTTACCTCTTTCCAAACTGCTGTAAAAAGATATTGAGTTTCAATTTGACCATGCATGTATGCTTGCTTTTGATGAATTGAGAAATAGGTTAGTTACACCTCCTATTTTGACTTCTCCCAATTGAGATTTGCCTTTCGAGATTTCTTGTGATGCTTCAAACTTAAGTGTGGGGGCAATATTGGGTCAAAGGGAGAATTTTGTTTTGAAGGTGATTGCTTATGCCTCTAAAACTCTAGATGCAGCTCAGAAAAACTATACCACTACTGAGAAGGAGTTGTTTGCCATTGTTTTTGCACTTGATAAGTTTAGACCATACCTAATAAATTCCAAAGGGTTGTGTGTATAGATCATGCAGCAGTGAAATACCTCTTCCACAAACCTCAATCGAAGCCAAGGCTCTTGAGGTGGATGTTATTACTTCAAGAATTTGATGTGGAAGTAAAATACAGAGCCAAAAATGTCAACCATGTGGCAGACCACCTAAGCAGACTACCTTTAGAAACCAAGGAAGTACTCGATTATGATATTATCTGTGATTCATTCCCTAACCAATCTCTATGTGCATTGTCTGTTTCTCAACCATGGTTTGCTCACTTAGTTAACTATATTGCTATTGGTCTAATCCCTTCTCATTTGACCACATTTCAGGTTCAAAAGCTTAGGAGCAAAGCTTCCTATTATATATGGGATCCACCGCACTTATAGAGGTTATGTTCTGATCAAGTGATTAGACGGTGTATTCCGGAAGTAAAGGCTCGAGCCATTTTGGAGGCTTGCCATGATACCTTATGTGGGGGGCACTTTAGTGCTAGAAAAATAGCTAGGAAGGTTTTAGATGCAGGATTTTACTGGCCCACCTTATTTAGAGACGCATTCACTTTTTGTAAGGCACGTAAAGATGATGCATCTATAGTTTCCAAATTTTTGAAGTCCACCATCTTCAGTAGATTTGGGGTACCTAAAGTGCTAATCAATGATCAAGGAACCCACTTCTGCAACAAGTTACTCAATAACTTGTTGGCAAAGTATGGGGTTTCCCACAGGGTGTCTACCCCTTATCATCCTCAAACCAATGGTCTGGCTGAAGTATCAAATCGAGAGATCAAACGCATCTTGGAATGGATTGTCAAGCCCTCCAACAGAGACTGGAGTTTGCGACTAGATGATGCACTGTGGGCCTACTGTACCGTCCACAAGACCCCAATCGGTATGTCTCCGTATCGAATCATCTATAGTAAGGCTTGTCACATTCCGGTAGAGCTGGAGCATTGGTCATACTGGGCGGTAAAGAGCTACAATATGGATTTGAAGGAGGCTAGCATGAACCAACTCCTTCAAATTTAAGAACTTGAAGAAATGTAGTTAGATGCCTACAACAACTCAGACATCTACAAGCAGAAAACCAAGCTTGTCCATGATGCCAACATCTTAAGAAAGAAGTTCAAGGAGGGTGACAAGGTGTTGTGGTATCAAGCTCGATTCAAATTCAAGAAGGGTAAGTTCAAGACGAGTTGGGATGGACCTTACATTGTGATGAAAGTGCATAACTTTGGGATGATAGAGCTCAAGGAGGAGGCTACAAGCAAAATTTTTAGTGCAACAGACATCTCCTCAAGCTCTATGAAAAGCCCGCACCGCCTTCTTAAGGCCAGGTCATCTGAAACGTCCTACCTTTAACCCCTCTGAGTATGCATTCATAAGCATTATGGTTCAAGCAGATCATGACATAAGCCCGTGGATTTAAAATTTCAACATAATTACTCATGTTACTATTTACTGTTTAATTTCCATATTATAGATCCACCTTCAAAAATTCATAACTAATTTCATAAAAATCGTATTGGAGTGTTCTAAAATCCTACAGAAAGCTATTTCAATGCTTTTTAAGGGGAAAAAAATTCAATTGGACTTATCTTTACCCAATTCATACAGTTTAATCAATAAATATTACTATTCATTCATAAAATTTGGAACTTCTAGATTCTGTGATTCAAATTTGAAAATTCCTATCTCCTTGTGCACACATCTAATTGAGGTGATCTACATCTCATTTTAAAACTTGGAATGTGTACTATGAGTCTGCCAAATCTCGTGACTTAACACATTCGTTTGAGAGGTCAAACTGGAGCTACAAACTCACTGCTCTAAGACTTACGTTTTATCCCTTAACATCTCTTTACTTTAATTCTTTTTATTTCTTTAGCATACATAATATGGGCTTACTCTTTCCCATTCATATTCATACACTTTCATTCGTGCCATAAAAATTATAATTAATTACATGGCATCAGATGCATCCATAACATAAATTACATAATGTCACATCTAGTACAATGATAATTAGAGATAAGAAATATTCCTGAATAATTAAGGGTCAAAAGTGAAAAGGAGAAATAGAAGAATTTTGGTGGAAAATAATTATTATAGTTTTCCAAGCCAATTATGAAAAGTTGACTAATTAAGAAAAATTGGTCAAGAATAATTATGAAAAAATATTTCCAAGCCTTAGAAAATTAAGGAAAAATAAGGAAAATATTCCTTGAGAATTATATTGGATTATAAAATTGGTTTTATGACCAAATTACCCTTAGAGAAATTACAAAGGAATTTAAGGGTGATTTAAGCTAGTTTAAGGTCCTTTATTTGGAAAATTCCAAATAAATATTTTAAGGAGAATAAGATCCCAAGAAAATTCCTATGATATCCCAAGAAATTATAAGAGATTATGAAATTAAAAGAAGACCCTCAGGTATCTAAGATTTTTTTCCAATTCCTTTGAAAAGAGGAAAAATCACTAAAGAGAAGGAAAATAGTTTTCCTTTTTATTTAATTAATGGGAAATTAAATTCGAGAAAAAGAGGACAGTTTATGAAGATAAAAATGAGGAGAATAACTTATGGATCTGACAAAAAATAATTACAGAGGCCAGAGCACTGTAATTATAGAAAAGAAGTTAAACCGGGAGTAAAAGTGCACCGATAAAGTGTTAATAAGAGTCTTACCCTTTGCTTGGCCCATAAGTTGCCACTTGTCAAGCCTTCAATAGATGATAATTAAAGCTTTCCAAGTGTCAAGCTACCAATGGAGAGGATCTTGACTTTGGAATTTAATTACATTATGATTTAAGTTAATTAAGAGAGAGGATTAAGACTAAGTAAGCTTTTGACACATGGCATAACATTAATGTTGGTTGGTCAGATATTTTTGGTGCCTTAATGAGCTTCACCTCCCCCATTTTTTGAATATGTTTCGGCCAAGAGAGAGCTTGAGAGGAAAAGGAAGAACTTCAAAGGAAAACCAAGGAGAAAGGCATCAACTTTAAGCATACAAGTGAGAATCAAGGTTAGTTTATGATTCCAAATGGTTCATTGCTTTGATTGCTTGAGTTGTATGGTTGAAAATCACAGTTTCCCTTCTCTTTTGATGCTGGCCAAAACATATATATTGTAGAGGAGGAAGTTTTATGGTTCAATCTTGCTAGAACACTTCAAAGCATGATAGATCCTAGTGGTTACAAGTAGTTGTATGTTGTTTTTGAAGTATTTTCTTTGATATCTCTCTTAAATTTCATTTCAACCAAAGCAAGATATGAACCCTAGGATTTGTTTTTCAAAGTTTTGAGGCATCCATTGTGGTCAAAATGAAAAATAGTGTAGGGTAAACCTAAAGAACAAGTGTTGAAAGCCATAGCATCAAAGTTGTAATTTTTGGATTTGGAACCCCAATGATTCGGCCAAGCTGAAACTGAAAGAAGAGATTTTATTTTGTTAAATCTAAGTAGATATTTGGAATCTACATGAAAAATCATGTAGGAATGAGTCAAGAGGGAATTTTTAGGGTTTATGGAAACTAACTTTAAAAATTCAAGAACAAAGATGGAAGCTTTAAGGGGTTTAGGAGTTACTTGAGTTATGTTATTGATTCTTATGTGGAATGGTTAATGATTCTTGCTACCCTTTTTGTGGATTTCCATACTAGGGTTTGGCATTTGTGGAAGCAAGAAAGAAGAACAAGAAAAATCAAAGAGCATTGGATTAAGGTAGTAAGATTTAATTAACCTTAATGTTGAGTGTTGCATTGATTGCTATGCAATTTCATGTGCTATTATGTGATTGAACTAAATGATGACGATGATGATGATTGTGTAGCTATACTCCTTGCTTTATATGCCTTGGCTATTGTATGTTAGAATGCTACATGTATGAGGTAAAGTAGTTCCTTATTAATAGCAAAAGGTTGAAATGCTTGTAATTGATGCATGTTAATGTTTTAATTGATTGATCTTGCTACTGGGATTTCTTAAAATCTCATCCTCCAAATACAATCTAACATTTTAGGACTTGAAACTCCTAAGAGAAAGCTACAGATTGGAGGCTAAATTATGGTGTCACACTATAAAAATTCATGGACTTTTGGTTATGTATAAATATCAATGGTTGGTGCTGTAATCTCTAAGCAGGATGTCAATTTAGAGCCATGTTTTATTAAGTTACTGAATGAATCTTTGCACAAAATTTAGTATGCTTATATTTTATGTTGTGAGCTTTAAATTGATAGAAAGCACACTAAAAATAGCCAACTACACGATTTTTACTGATTTTTCAAATTTAAGGTTCAGAATCTGGAAAAAGGATTTTTGCCAAATGGACAGAGATGAATTTCACAAAAAGCTGACACTTTTTCAAATGGAATTGGTTCATAATATTATTTTTACTTGAAAAAACATTCAAATAGATTTCTATAGAATTTTGAACCACTCCATTTTGGTTTTTCTAGATTAAGTTATGAATTTTTGAAGTTGGACAAGAAAACTGGATTTTTACCCGATGAATAGTAAAAATCCGAAAATCAGTGTTTTTCATGGATTTTTGAGCCCAAGACCATCCAATGTGGTTTAAAATAGTTTTGATTAAACCCTAAGTGAATCAGATAGTGAGGTGTAACATTTTTGGTATTAGAGCGGAGGTTCTGGCATAGGATAGAACGCTCTGCTTAGTTAATATATCAGTTAAAAGGAAAATTGACATATTGTTACAGGAGTTGTGATGGAAAACACAATGGATTGGGATGCAAGATCTGAGAAGTTGGTCAATGATTGGGATGTTAACATGACTGATCTTACCAAAGAGGATCTGATGGGATGGACTATGGGGGCTGCTAGCCTAGGATACTCAATAAAGGAGTCCAACAATTATCAAGAGCATGGGGCTAACCTTTTAGGGGTTACTATTGAGGATTTAATGAACCTTCCTAGACCCAGTAACCTAGTGGATCCCACAATTGACATGTATCAGGAACCAATGGATCCTTGTTTTGACATTCAGTCTCACAGACAGCTTGTTAGCCCAAGTGTACACCCAAGTGACATCCTCGAACCTAGTACCAAGCTAGGGATACCCCTGACACCCATAGTACCTATCCCTGTTCCAACTGAGCCTAAAATCAGTAGTCAGGATCAGTTGAGAGAGAAGTTGAAATTCTTGGGTCAACATATCAGGAAAGATGAGGATCAGTAAGACCCGAACAATTACCTAGAATACCTTCAGGGAGTAAAGGTGTTATATCAGACTCAAGGACTGGGTAACCCTTATCTAGACACCAAGGACTGGATCTTTATGATGACAAACATGTTTCCATATTTACCCTTCTGGGCATATGAGTTCTATCGCCTGAATTAGATAGTGGATTTAGGTGTTGAGGATTACATCCAGCACCTTGAAAACTTTATTAAGATTCACTATTTTTAGACAGTCAGATCCTCATCAAATTGATATAGGACTTTGTTTTGGTACAGCTAACCTGAGTAGGTTAGTCTGGCATGTTTGGTTGCTATGTATGTTCCTAAGATGACTATGTATATTGAATTATATCGCTGTGGCTAATGACTGATGCTTGAATGATGTATTATGAATGCATATGTTGTCAGATAAAATCTAAGCATATTGTTTATTTCTTGTTCTGCGAATATGCTATTTGTTTAGTTAGCGTATTAGTTAGAAACGATAAAACGCTTTGCTGGAGAGACCCTCAGATCACGACGTAAAGGTCCCTCCCGATCTGCTATGGTTAATTTTGGATCGCTTAGAATAGCAATAAAAGGCTATTAGAGGGTTGAGGGTAGCACAAGCTAGCCAGGAACAAGAAAGAGATGTTGTAATAGTAGCAACGGTAGCAGTGGTAGTGGCTAACCCTAACAGGAGGCAGCTAGAGGAAGAAAGCTCAGTAGCGCAAGCAACGGAACAATTGCCTAGATCAATAATGCAGCAGTAGACCCTGACAATATCCAGCAGTGGATGACTCGCTTTTGCAAGCACAATCCGCCATCCTTCGATGGAGTGATTGACATCCAAGTAGTAGAGGACTGGATCATCTGCTTGGAAAAGATTTTTAAAGTATTAGACTATCTGACGGAGTAGAAAGCCCATACGGCAATTTACACGTTAAAGAAAGACGCTGATCGTTGATGGAAGAATACTGAGATTCTTCTGGATGCTTGGAACACAAGAGTGACATGGGAAGCATTCCTGGAGCAATTCCAAGAGAAATATTTTTCGAGGTCAGTCAGGGACGAAAAGGAAGCAGAATTCCTAACCCTGAAGCAGAAGGATAACGGGTCATTTGACAAGTATTTAGCTAAGTTTATCTGTCTCTCCACTACTTCAATTACTTGCATTACCGAGATGATGAAAGGTAGATAACCAAGAGATGGTCAGAGGACTAAAGCAGTCCTTAAGGGAGATGATTGCTCCCCGGCAGTTCAAGCACTTCAACAAGGCAGTTGAGGCCTGCCGAATTACGACGAATAGCTTGAACCATCATTTGATGCCCACTCCCATGTTAGAGAAGGGAGATCAGGGTGGTACCTCTTCTAATGTGAACGAGAAGAGGAAGAGGCTATGGGACAACCAAAAGAGTAAAAAGGGAGGTAAGCCCTCAAATGGCAAGGAATGCCAACCTGTGGTAAGAGTCAGAGTAATAGACTATGTATGGCCAAACAGAATGTCTGCTATAGTTATAGTAAGCCTGGACACTTCTCAAGATAATGCCCGTAGAGTACAGAGAAGGCAAGGTCCGCACCCGAGGATGAGTATTTGTCATCACAGGGGAAGAAGCCTGGAAGTCTCTGGAAATGATCCAAGGAACGATCATTTTTAACAACTCCCCAGTGATTGCAATGTTTAATTAGGGTGCTAGTCATTCTTTTATTTTGCATACCTAAGCTAAACTCCCCAGTGATGTATGCTTAAACTGTATAGTTGGTGATGAGCACTGTTGTATTGCCTTAGACTTGATATGTATGCCTTCCATGAAGTTGATAGGGTAATTGGGTTGAATTGGTTGTCGTCCCATAATGGCAAGGATAAAACCATGATCCTACCCTCGAGAGAAATGGAGTAAATCCAGAGGTTAAGTTAAACTTTGTAAGGCAATGGTATGATGAATGAAGCTACGTGTGACTAGCAGAGATTACGAGAAAAGTGTGCTTCGTCATGATAAACCAAGGGAATTAGTGGTATTGGATGAATACGGAGTGATTACCAAAGGAGGTGGTAATTTCCATCATTGCAAACAAGGATTCTGGTCACGACGAACAAACATAATAACTCTCAAATGTTAAGGTGGTATCTCAATAAGGCATAACGAATTTTAGAGGTCATAGAGAGTAAGATAAGTAGAAGACAAGAAGAGAGTAGTAGCCACTATTTAGAATTACCAGATTGCCCCTCAAGAGGAAGAGTAATAATGAGGAGTTGAGCAAGACAGTTAGGGGTTGAGTCTTTACACCATTAAGAAGGTGTAAGTGGCAACCTAAGCTAGACAAACTCTTACAGCCTCGTTAGGGCTAGGGCACCATGATAGAGTAGCTATCTCAAGTCCCAGAATAGACGAATAGGTACTTTGAGATAGTGAAGTTAGGATGGAGAGCCCTAGTGAAATGTCTTAAGGATCAAGAAGAAGAGGATGAGATAGATAGCTATGCAGGGAACTAACTTAGAGGTTGGCATGTTCCCCTTGATGTTAAGAGATACTTAGTCGCTTGGAGTTCAGGTTGCGAGGCACCCTTTTCAAGGGATAAGTTCTTGGCCAGGAATCTTCCTAGAGAAAATGGGAATTGGTCCTCCAAGTTAGAATTGATGTTGCTCAAGATGGAACAAAATGCCCTATTCGAGCGGGAAAGGGAAGCAGCCGAGGCAAGGCAAGTGGAGTTGACCTTACCCAATAGAAGTATGACTAGCCAAGAACGAAGCTAGGCTTAGATGTATTTGAGCTTAGCAGAGTACTAGAGCAAGTAAAAAGAAGAAGAACCTCAAAGTCCTCTCCCTATAACTTCCAAAAGCAACTACGAACAAGAGGAGGGGCTTCCTTTTTAGGGATGAGATACCTCGGTGGCACGCTACAGACATAGCAACCAGTAAGAGCTTGCACTCCTTGCATTTAAAATGCCAGGCATTATACATGTTAGAGTATGCTCTTACTGAGAAGGAAAGTAGAGGAAAGAGAAGTTGCAAATCCTCTCTCTATAACATTCTAAAATAGTAAGAGATGGTAAGAGCAGCTGGAGGAATAAGAGAACTCCTAAGACAGATTGGCTTAGGCACCTAAAGAGACAAATAAGTAGCCTAGGAAATTGACATGAAGTCTAAGAGAATGATATTGGTTCTTGGAACAGTTTTGGGGAATTATCAGTTAGGTGACCATACTTAGTCCTATGGTCAAAAGTCTCCTAGAGATCTTAAGAGTATGGTACCACTTTGGGAAGATAAGGACCAGGGATGAGTTGAGGATATGGAAACCTCCTGCAGTTGAAAACCGATAACGAGAGAGTACCCACGACTTTCTTCCTGAAAACCTTATCATTAATTAGGCTGGATTTAATTTCCTTCTAATGAATAGAGGAAAACCAAAGTTAGAGGAGTTAGAGCCGTAAGACCTGAAAAAGAGACATTCAGGCTAGCTCTAGATACAGGAAGAACCTATGCGATATAGTGACAGACGGAGTATTGAAGGATAAATCCTTAAGATGAGGCGAGAGACAAGAATGTAAGAAGAAAAGACCTGACTAAAGATAGATTAGGAAAGGGATCTAAGACAGCAAAGTACCAAGGTTGAGCCTATCAGAATCAGTGCCTTAGTTTCTCGTTAGCACTGTTCAGTTACATGTGCCTGGGCAAGAGTAACCCAGTGATAGGTAACCTCTGGGAAGTAATGTAAGAGGGTGCAAAAGCCAGAAATGTTAGCTATTTTGGCAAGAATGCACTAAGTCTAACAGATAATGGAAGATGAAAGTTAAGGAAGCTGTTAGGCTACCGAGTGTCCTAAGCAGTATGGTTTCAGACTAAGACTCGAGATTTACTTGAAATTTTGGAGGTCCTTATGAAGGAAATGACACTACTCTCAACTTCAATATAGCATACCATCCTGAGATGAATGGGCAAACACAGAGAATAATATGGATGTTAGAAGATATCTTACACGCATATGTGCTTAATTTTGGCAGTAATTAAGGTATGTACTTACCGTTAGCTGAATTCGCTTAAGATGATAGTTTCTATGCAAGTAATTGAATGGCAACATATGAAGCTTTCTGTGGGAGGAAGTGTAGATCTCCCTTGTGCTAGATAGAGTTCAATGAAAGAAGTAAGTATGGTCCTAATTTAGTGGATCAAACTTCCCAATAGATTAAAGTTATTCAGCAAAGACCTCTGACAACTCAAAGTAGACAAAAGAGCTACTCAGACATTAAAGGAGACCGTTCAAGACATTAAAGTATGACGGGGTGGTTTGTAGAAGCTGGAATTCTAATAATTACCAAAATAACAGTGTTGCAGATGAAGTGGCTGCAAAAATGGTAAATTGTAGCAAGGCTCTGAGATCATGGACCAGAAAAGCCTTTCCTAACAATAGGAAAAGGATTGAAGTTTTGATGAGGAAGTCGGAAGAATGTAATAATCAGATGTTGACTGAGGAAATTCTGATACAGAAAGAGGCTATCTCCCGTGAAATGGAAGATGTATGGAGACTGGAAGAAAAATATTGGCATAAGAGATCTAGAATTAAATGGTTAAAAGAAGGGGATGGGAATATAAAATTCTTTCATCTCACGACTGTCCAGCACAGAGCAAGAAATAAAATCCTGAGATTGAAAAATGAAAGTGGGAGATGGTTGGAGGAGGGCTCAGCTATAGCAGAAGAATTTACCAATTACTATAGAAGTCTGTTCACAGATTCGGGTGACCGAAACTTCTCTGAGGCAATCAGCTATGTTGATTGCAAAATTACAGAAACTGATAATATGCGCTTGATGAGAGCTGTCACTAAAGAAGAAGTCAAGGTAGCTTGCTTCCAGATGGGAGGGAGGAAAGCCCCTGGTCCTGATGGTTTTATTGGGCAATTCTATCACTGTTCTTGGGAAGCCGTAGGTGACAAGATCTTTGAATTGGTGAAAAATTGCGTGGAAAGTGGCCTCCTGATTGATCCTGTGAACACCACTGACTTGGTGATGATTCCAAAGACTGATAAACCTGAAGTTGTCACTCAATATAGACCTATAAGCCTTTGTAATTATTGTTATAAAGTGCTTTCGAAGGTCTTGACAAATAGAATGAAGTCTTTGATGCCGAGGATAATTACTGAGAACCAGTGTGCTTTTGTTGAAGGAAGAATGATTCATGATAACATCATTTTGGCTCATGAGGCATTCCACTATTTGAAAAGAAAAAGGGGAATCAATAATTTTGAGTTTGCCTTGAAAATGGATATGAGTAAAGCCTATGACAGAATTGAATGGGATTTTCTTGAACATGTTTTGTTGAAGTTGGGTTTTGACTCAAGATGGGTTGCTTGTATCATGAGTTGTGTCAGATTAGTGAGGTACTCTATTATGCTGCCTGGGAAAAGAATCGCAGAGGTGACTCCAAAAAGGGGAATAAGACAAGGTGATCCTCTCTCACCTTATCTCTTCATCTTGATTGCAGATGTGTTATCCAATATGATTAAGAAGAATGTGGAAAGAGGCTACCTGGAAGGAATTAAGTTGAGCCACTCCTGTCTAATTCTGTCACATTGTCTTTTTGCAGATGACTCTTTATTTTTTATGAAGGCCTCACGAAGAAATTGCAGAAGGTTAAAGAAGATTTTTGTAGTATATGGAAATGCTTTTGGTCAATTAGTTAATCTGGAAAAATCTGGAATTTATTTTTCTGCAAATACTGATGAAGATAGAAGGAGCCGTGTTTGTAGATGGCTGGAAATAAAAGAAACGAGAGATCCAGGTAAATATCTTGGCCTCCCTATTATTTGGAGCAAGTCAAAGGCTGAGTCACTTGCCTTCATTCGTGAAAAGATGATAAAGAAGATACAAGGATGGAAACAAAAATACCTTACTCAAGCTAGAAAGGAAGTATTGATTAAAGCTGTAGCTAATACGGTTCCTGTTTATCCCATAACTTGTTTCAAAATGCCTATGAAAACTTGTAAAGAGTTTGATAGGCTTATTTCTAAATTCTGGTGGGGGAAGGGTTTGGAAGAAGATGGGATCCACTGGAAAGCATGGGACATCATGACGTTGTAGAAGAAGAAAGGTGGCTTAGGATTAAGAGATTTTGCAAATTTTAATCTGGCCATGTTAGCAAAGACAGCGTGGAGATTAATTCAGAATCCTGAGGCTTTATGGGCTAAAATGCTAAAGGGTCTCTACTTTCCTCATTCTGATTTTCTAAATGCTAGCAAGGGGGGGAGAGCCTCATGGGGTTGGTCTAGCATTTTAGAAGGAAGAGACCTTTTAAAATAGAATTTAGCATGGAGAATTGGAAATGGTAGGAAGGTGAGGGTTTGGGAGGACAGATGGGTGGGGGAGGACAGATAGGTGGGGGAGTGTGCGTTGAAGTGCCTTGGAGGAAATATCTCTACTGATATGGAAATGTTGGTTAGCGACCTCATAGAAGATGGCCAGTGAAAGAAGGAACTCCTTATGATCTGTTTAATGTTGAGCTGGTTCAGAAAATAGTACAAATCCCTTTATCCTCAATGGAGAGAGGGGATATTTTAGTTTGGACAGGCAATAAGAATGGCAACTATTCTGTGAGGTCTGGATATGCTGAGTTGAAGAATGGCAAGAGTGTTCCAAGGAGAATGAGACCTGAAACTTCCTATGTCATACCGGAGGGACTTTGGAGTGAGATTTGGAAACTTAAAGTTCCTCCAAAAATTCAACATTTCATCTGGAGAGCAGTACATGGTGGTTTAGCTACAGCTGAGAACTTATTCAGGAGAAAGTGCTGTAAGGACCCAATATGCAGAATTTGCGGAAGATGTGATGAAACAGTGGAACATTGTCTTCTTCTCTGTGATTGGGTAAAGAAGGTTTGGTATGGCTCGCCCATTGGAATTTTGGTGAATGAAAGGAGAATTTCCAGATTTGATAAGTGGTTTTGGCTGATGCTAGGTGAAGGCAGAAAAGGTAATGATTTCCAAAAGGCTTTACTTGCTTCCATCTGCTGGCATGTGTTGAAGAGTAGATGCAATGTTGTTTTCCAGGATATTGAGATAGATCCAGGAAAAACATTGAGGAATGCTATCTCTTTAATTAATGAATTCTGGATTGCTAAAGGTTGGTTGAGGGAGAACGAGTCAAATGCTGCTGTGAGAAGCCTGGAAAAGTGGATTGCACCTGGCGCTGGAATTATTAAGGTAAATGTAGATGGTTCCTTTATGGCTAAATCTGGAAAAGCAGGAATAGGAATAATTTTTAGGAGCGAAAATGGCAAGGTCTTGTTGGTTTTTGCTGAACAAGTACAAGCTTTTTCTACTTTTAATTCTGAAACTCTTGTTGTCAGGAAAGCTTTAGACCTGATACGGATGTATGGCAGTGGCAAATTTCTCATTGAGACTGATTGTGAGGTCCTTTTCAAGGCAGTGAAAAATGGTACTGGTGCATACTGTGAGTGGCAGTCACAAGTTGTAGTTGAAGACATCATTGCGCATTTGAAGTCTAATACAGGCACTGGTTTTGATCTTATCTCTAGATCAAAGAATAAGGCTGCAGATTGGTTGGCAGTCTCAGGTTCAAAGGGGGTGAGAGTTGAAGGTTGTTTTGTCCAACCTCCACCCCCTCTTACCAAACTCTTATCGGATGAGGAGTCTTGGTTTGATACTGGTTTCACTGCAGGATCGGATCAGTTTGCTGATGAGGAAGTTAACCGACGGAATGCTGGTGCATCTGTATGCCTTGGCAGCTTAGATAGATCTGGTATTGGTTAAGGTCTTTGTATTTGGTTTTTCTGCTTTCTTTCTTTGTTTTGTTTGGCTCTTGTTTTTGTCTTTTTTGGTTTCTGTTTTTGTGTGTTAGGTTGTATTTCTAGGTGTTTTTATTTTTCAAGCCTTAAGTGGCTATTAGTGTGTGTACCTTGTTTTTTGAGTATTAATAAAATGGACTCTTTTGGTCAAAAAAAAAAACAATGGAAGTCGGTCGATCCCTAAAGATTAAGAAGTTAAGTTCAAACTACGGTGGACCATTTCAAATTTTGTCCAAGGCTGGACCAATAGATTATAAGTGACCCTTCCCCCGAATTTAAGTCAAATTCATGATGTCTTCCATGTCTCCTGATAAAAAAAAAGTACTATCTAGACCTGACACATGTCATAAGCTATAATGACATTGTGCTCCAAGACAACTTGTCTTTTGAGATCAGACTAGAGCAAATCATTGATCAAAAAGTCGAACAGTTGAGAAACAGGCAGTTTCCACTAGTCAAGGTTGTCTGGAAAGGTCTTACACTGGAAAAAGCTATGAGGGAGATGGAGACTGAGATAAAGGAAAAGTATCCTGAACTTTTCCAATAAGATACGCTTTAAATTTCGAGGAGGAAATTTATTTAGAGGGGAACAAATGTCACATCCAGTACTATGATAATTAGGAATAAGAAATATTCCTAAATAATTAAGGGTTAAAAGTGACAAGGAGAAATAGAAGAATTTTGATGGAAAATAATTATTATAGTTTTCCAAGCCAATTATGAAAAGTTTGACTAATTAAGAAAAATTGGTCAAGAATAATTATAGAAAAATAATTCCAAACCTTAGAAAATTAAGGAAAAATAAAGAAAATGTTCCTTGATAATTATATGGGCTTATAAAATTGGTTTTATGACCAAATTGTCCTTAGAGAAATTACAAAGGAATTTAAGGGCGATTTAAGCTAGTTTAAGGTCCTTTATTTGGAAAATTCCAAATAAATATTTTAAGGAGAATAAGATCCCAAGAAAATTCCTATGATATCCCAAGGAATTATAAGAAATTATGAAATTAAAAGAAGACCCTCAAGTATACAAGATTTTTTCCCAATTCCTTTGAAAAGAGGAAAAATCACTAAAGAGAAGGAAAATAGTTTTTCTTTTTATTTAATTATTGGGAAATTAAATTTGAGACAAAGAGGGCAATTTGGGAAGATAAAAATGAGGAGAATAATTTATGAATCTGACAAAAAATAATTACAGAGGCCAAAGCACTGTAATTATAGAAAAGAAGCTAAACCCAGAGTAAAAGTGTGCCGATAAAGTGTTAATAAGAGTCTTACACTTTGCTTGGCCCATAAGTTGCCACTTGTCAAGCCTTCAATAGATGGTAATTAAAGCTTTCCAAGTGTCAAGCTACCAATGGAGAGGATCTTGACTTTGGAATTTAATTACATTATGATTTAAGTTAATTAAGAGAGAGGATTAAGACTAAGTAAGCTTTTGACACATGGCATAGCATTAATGTTGGTTGATGAGATATTTTTGGTGCCTTAATGAGCTTCTCCTCCCCTATTTTCTGAATATGTTTTGGCCAAGAGAGAGCTTGAGAGGAAAAGGAAGAACTTCAAAGGAAAACCAAGGAGAAAGGCATCAACTTTAAGCATACAAGTGAGAATCAAGGTTAGTTTATGATTCCAAATGGTTCCTTGCTTTGATTGCTTGAGTTGTATGGTTGAAAATCACAGTTTCCCTTCTCTTTTGATGTTGGCCGAAACATATATATTGTAGGAGGAATTTTTATGGTTCAATCTTGCTAGAACACTTCAAAGCATGATAGATCCTAGTGGTTACAAGTAGTTGTAGGTTGTTTTTGAAGTGTTTTCTTTGATATCTCTCTTAAATTTCATTTAGCCAAAGCAAGATTTGAACCCTAGGATTTGTTTTTCAAATTTTTGAGGCTTCCATTGTGGTCAAAATGGAAAATAGTGTAGGGTAAACCTAAAGAACAAGTGTTGGAAGCCATAGCATCAAAGTTGTAATTTTTGGAACCCTAATGATTCGGCCAAGCTGAAACTGAAAGAAGGGATTTTATTTTGTTAAATATAAGTAGATATTTGGAATCTACATGAAAAATCATGTAGGAATGAGTCAAGAGGGAATTTTTAGAGTTTATGAAAACTAACTCTAAAAATTCAAGAACAAAGATGGAAGCTTTAAGGGGTTTAGGAGTTACTTGAGTTATATTATTGATTCTTATGTGGAATGGTTGATGATTCTTGCTGCCCTTTTTATGGATTGCCATACTAGGGTTTGGCATTTGTGGAAGCAAGAAAGAAGAACAAGAAAATCAAAGAGCATTGGATTAAGGTAGTAAGATTTAATTAACCTTAATGTTGAGTGTTGCATTGATTGCTATGCAATTTCATGTGCTATTATGTGGTTGAACTAAATGATGATGATGATGATGATGATTGTGTAGCTATACTCTGTGCTTTATGTGCCTTGGCTATTGCATGTTAGAGTGCTACATGTATAAGGTAAAGTAGTTCCTTATTAATAGCAAAAGGTTGAAATGCTTGTAATTGATGCATGTTAATGTTTTGGTTGATTGATCTTGCTACTGGGATTTCTTAAAATCTCATCCCCCAAATACAATCTAACATTTTAGGACCTAAAACTCCTAAGAGCAAGCTGCATATTGGAGGCTAAATTATGGTGTCACACCATATAAATTCGTGGACTTTTGGTTGTGTATAAATATCAATGGTTGGTGCTGTAATCTCTAAGCAGGATGTCAGTTTAGAGACATGTTTTATTAAGTTACTGAATGAATCTTTGCACGAAATTTAGTATGGTTAGAGCTGACGTCGTGAGCTTCAAATTGATAGTAGCACGCGAAAAATAGCCAACTACACGATTTCTAATGATTTTTCAAAGTTAAGGTTCAGAATCTGGAAAAAGGACTTTGCCATATGGACAGAGGTGAATTTCACAAAAACCTGACACTTTTTCAAATAGAATTGGTTTATAAGATTATTTTTCCTTGAAAAATTATTCAAAGATCTTTCTATAGGATTTTGAGCCACTCCATTTTGATTTGTCTAGATTAACTTATGAATTTTTGAAATTGGGCTAGAAAACTAGATTTTTACCTGATGAACAGTAAAAATCCACTTCCTTCTCCTTGCTTCTCATGCCATTATTGCCCATTGATGATTGACCTAAATGGTTAGTTAGGGAGGGGTGAGATTCGGGAGAATCTTAGTAGCAAGCAATATCATATTACTCATGCTAGATGGATGCTAATGTACTACACACAACTTGTTTATTCTCTTGTTACTTAGTGACATATTAGCATGCTCAAAGCTAACTTCTTGATGCATGGCTATGCAGACATAATCTACTCATTATGAATAGCAATTATAGTAGCTAAATATGTCACAATAACATTCAATAACATATACACAGCAACACACAAGCATACAACATCAAGCAATGACAATAGGTAAGTTCACTACCTTGCACCTCAAGCTTTCCTCTTACTTTTCCTTTGACTCCCTTGACTTTACAACCATGCGGGCATTCGGTTACCATCATCAAACATCCCCTTGGATGTTCCAAAGGTCCTAAACATAGTCACAATGATCATACAATCCATTAGAACCACTAGATTACATAATATTCAAGACTAGCTCTCTTAAACCTTAACCCTTTCTCTTGGTTTTAGGGTTTTCTTTCTAGCTTTTCTAACATAAACCTAATCATTTACCATCCTTAAGATCCATTTCTTATCAATTAGGACCACTTTATATGGCCTTAGATTCAAGAAGATCAAATTCGAAAACTTTGCTTCGCAGGTACTATTCACACAGAAATTCCAGAATTTTTACTCAATTTTGAAAATTCATAATTAATTCTAGAAAAATCAAAACTGAGTGGTTCCAAGTCTAACTGAAATCTCATTAACTTCTATTTAAAGTAAAAATAGTTTTAGGAACCAATTCTATGCTGAAATTGTACAGAATTTGACACTCTGTCAAAGGTTAAACACTGTTTCCAGATTTCAAACCCTAATTTTGAAAAATCACCATAAATCGTACACATATCCAAATGAAGTGTTCTATCCATGGATTTAAATTTTACAGAGTGTACTTTAATCATGCCAAATTTTAGAATCAGATACAAAGAGTAACTTATTCGAAATAGGCATCAAATCAGATGCTACAACCATCACATACCTTGATCTTGAAGCTTAAATCTTGTTCCTTCTTCTTGGCCTTCACCCCACGTTTTTCTCTCTAAATTTTGACAGAGTTTTCCCTCTACAAGTGGCTACCAAAATGCTCTTCCAAGGTGGGGTATTTATAGCCAAAACTTTGGCTTGAATGGACTAAAATGCCCTTAGTGGCTAATAGAAAGAGTAAGGGCAATCTTGGAACTTTAAGTTAAATTTTACATCATCATTGCATCATCTTCTTGCATCATCCTTACCTCATTCTTCTAGAAGATGCCAAGTGTCACAAAAGTGGTGGAGGGAAAGGGAGACTAGATCCTAGCTGTTGGATCAAAAGTTAATCCTTAAGTATCCTCCGAATTTACTTGGCCCACGTTTCTCCAACTTTCTTTATAGCCTTTCAAAGCTCAAAAAATTCTTCTGTCTACTCCATAAATTCCCTTTAATTCTAGAGAGTGTCTATGAATTTTTGTAAGCCATAACACTTCCTTTAAGCCTTACGTAAAAATTCATTTACTAAAATACCTTTTTATCAGTATAACCGGCTTTTTAATTTATTAAAGCCATTCCACTGGCCTTTTGGTTGTGGGACTAATTTTATAAATTAGTACAACTTTTCAACCATTTAACCTCATTTTTGCGTACATTTTTGAGGTCTCTTGCTATCTCAAATAATTACCTCAAACAGTATACTTTTTACCGGCTATAACCTCATAAATTCCATTCAAGCTGCCTCAGGGGTATTTTTGTCTTTTCTCTTCACAGAAGAGCCTTAGAATATTATTTCTCGTGTTGATCATAACTTTCTGAATTTACGATTTAGTCCCTGCTTAGACTTAGCTTCATATAATCCTCTCTTTGAGGTTTCTAACTTAACCTTTGGCCTATATCTAGCCTCTTTTCTCTCTCTGGGCCTTCGAGACTTTGCTGGAGCCTCTAACTTGATTATACTTAAGCCCCTTGAAAACTTTTACTTTGCAGTTTAGTCCCTAAAACTGCTTTAACTTCCTTTCTCATCTTTGGGACTTCTACTCAAAAGGGATCTAGTAGCCTATCCAATTCAGGCTATTTCTAGTACTTCTAGGCCTAAAAGTTTGGATGTTACATCGTCCCTTTCCTTTAATTCTACTATTCACATGAACTTACTTGTGCTTAAATTACCTTGCTGTGACTTTTAAAAACTATGAAAGGGATGCCCTCAGTAGAAGTATTTTTAAATTCTGTTGTTTTGTTTGTTTTCAATAATCTCCCTAGCCTTGAGTTTGATATGGTTGTATTTGTGCTTCTATTTTGTCACCACCACGTACCTCTTTGCACTCTTGAGTTTACCCACCTTTGCGCTTAGCTCTTTTCGTCTCTCTAGAAGGGTGACATGTTGTGCTTCAGTCTTGAACTGAACTTCACAACTTCCACCTTTGTTGTTTTGTCTTTTGGGGTTGTGCTTTAGTGTGACTGTGTGCCGTAATGTAGACATTGCTTTGAGTGTGTGTGGGAGGGAGTGCTTAAAAGTTGGTTTTGTGTTTTGGTTGTTGGGTTTGGTGGTCCAGGAGTTTTGTTTTGAATTATCAAGAATTTGATGATGGATTGCTGTGTTGGGTTGTTATGGTAGGCATTTTGGTAAATGATTTTGGTTTAGGGACTTAAATTTGAAGTTTTTCAGGGTCTAGAGTGTCAGAGCCTCTCTGTGCACTCAGGTCAAGACTCAAATGTTTTTAGGTCACGACCTGGGGGTTAGTCTGAGTGTGGGAGCTCTCTGTGTGTTTAAGCCGTGACTTCAATATATATGGTCGCGACTTGGAAAGAAACTGGGTAAAGGCTCTCTATGAGTTTAGGTTGCAACCTGCTGTTTTCAGGTCGCGACATGGAGTCTTCTGAAACCCTAAATCCCCCTCTGGCTTGTGAGTCGTGACCTCTATACCTCATGTCGCAACCTGACATGAAAAGTCAGGATTTTTCTGTAAGTTCACCTCTTTACCCTATATCCACTATAAGGACTCAAAACCCTAGCCTCCCTTTATAAAACCCCACTTAACCCTCCTTTCAGTTTTTCATTCCTTCTCATGTTCATTCTCCTTCCATTTGCGACCCTCCAGCCTTCTCTCTGAAGTCGCGACCCTCCAATCACAGATTCTTCAACAGCTGCTTCTTTTCAAATTCCCTCCCAAGTTGTAACTGTTCAACTCCTATTTAACGGTTGCTTCCTCTACAACCATTCAATTGCCTCAGTTCTTTGGTCTCTGTCGATTTCTAAGCACCTTCACTATGAGATTCTTCTCCTACAATGCGAAATCAAGCCTCCTCTCTACCCTTGAGTTCAGTTCTTCCATCCTTCCACTCCCTCAAGGTCTGTTTAATATTCCCTCTTCGTTTTCAGTTTTTCTGTTCTTTCTAGTTTAGTTTTCTGCATTTTGTTTTAGGGGTAGTTAGTTCTGTTTTGTTAGGGCTTTGATTTTGGTTGAGTGGAGTACTACTGGACGTTGAAAATATTGTTTAACTGATTTTCAGACTGCTTGAGATTGCATTTTCTGAAAAACGATTTGGTTTTTGAGCAAATTGGTTCGTGCTGTGTTTTCTGAAATTTCTGGGATTAGGTCGCGACCTCACTGTTTTCAAGTCACGACTTTAATGGTTTTCTGAAATTTTAAATGTCCCTCTATCTGCTCCAATGGCAACCTTACTGTGTTCAGGTCGCAACCTCAATGTTTTTTGAAATTTAAAATGTCTCTGTCTGCTCTAGTCGCAACCTCACTGTTTTCAGGTCGCGACCTAGATGTTTTCTGAAATTTAAAATGTCCCTCTGTCTGCTCAAGTCGTGACCTCACTGTATTTAGGTCACGACCTAAGTTCCTAGAGGAGGTTTTTAAACCACTGATTCACTCCTGCTGTTTCCATACTGTATTTTCTCAATAGATTTTAACTTTACATATTGAGGATTTGAAAGAAATAGGTTTTGGCAATGGAAAATTATGAATACTTGGGTTTTCTCATGATTTCCCTAATGGTTTTAAAATGCAAATGTCCTAGTTCAAAATCTTTAACTATTTTGCCTAGGTGAGTTTGGCAATGGGTAAATGTAGGCCTAGTGTGGGGGAGTGCTTGGTTTTTGGGCTTAGTATAGTTTTTAGTTACTTTTCCTAGGTTTGTTTGTTTTGTGTGTTTACTTTGGTTGCTTGTTGGTTGTTTACTTTGTGCCCAGATGCCTCGCACCAAAAACCCTGAATCTTCAAGCTCGAAGAAGAAACTTCACCCTCGTGAAGAGACCAGACTTTCAAGGAAGGAAGCGGTGGAGTTATTTGCCAACAGAGGGGTGGTTCAAGAGCGATATTTTCTACAAACACAGTAGTACCATCTCTATGAGCTTGCCAAATAAAGGGGCCTTGGGGAACTTATGAAGAAGAGGAACAAGGCCAATTTGACATTAGTGAGAGAATTCTACACTTGCTCTGCTATGGACGGACACAAGGGGATCACCTTTAGAGGCAATGAATGTTTCATAACTCGAGAGGTTGTTGAGAAGTTCTACAATTTGCCCGATGTCCCTGTCTGTGAATACCAATAATGGAAGATCAGACTTACTGAAGTTCCCTAGGCACAGGTCTTCCAAACCATTGGGACAGGGACGTTGGGTGGACCATAAAGGAGAGTGGGTGGAAAGTTTTTGAGCGCAAGCACATGAATGATGAAGCCAGGATTTGGCTGAACTTCATGGTTTATAATGTGATACCATCGGCCCACATTTCTTATGTTTTTGAAAAGGGTGCACTTCTGCTATATCTCCTGATGACCATGCAGCCGGTTGACATTCCCATTATTACTCTGGACCAGATTGATCACTGTATCAACAACGTCCGAACTCTTTTGGTGTTTCCGCACTTGATTATTGATCTGTGTGCAGCACATGACATACCAGCGTGCAAGTCTGACACTCTCTTAGACCCTCTCACGACTAGATGCTATGTCGCCTCCAAATCCAATAGAGAGAGGAAGAGAGGAAAAATGGTGATTGGGGAAGGTCCAGAAGAGGAGGCAGCTAAGGGTGGCTCTAGTTTCAACCTCGCCTCCTTGAATGATCAGATTGCCGAACTCAATCATCAAGTGACAAACTAAGTGAGGAGTTCGATGCATACAAAGCTATCTCCATGTCTCACGAATTCAGAAGGCAGAGGTTTTTAGATCCCCTGATGTTGGAGATGGCCAGAGCTCTTAAGGTCAATTTCCCCCACGAGTATGAGCAGGCTTTCTGGGAGAACACCATTCCTGCCACCAGTTATTTTAGTGAGGGTCCAGGACAATCATCCGGTATTGGTACTAGTGCTGCTACTACTGATGCTGAGATGGGAGAAGGAGATGTCCAGGCAGGAGGGGACACTGGCAAAGAAGAGAGAGGAGGAGCAGAAGACTGAGAATAGTCTTTGTTTTCATTTTAGTTTTTCTTTCTGTAATTGAAGGCTTAACTTTTTTGTATTTTAACTTTTCTGCAACGACTGTTTTGTCTTGCCTTCTCTTTTGTGGTTACTGCTGTTCTTTTCCCTTTTCTGTTGACAGTGCGGACACTGTCAAGTCTAGGTATGGGGGAGGAATTCATTTCACTTTGTTGCATCATCTCTGTGGTTATTTTTTTCTCGAAAATCTAATATTTCATCATCATTATTTGGCTTTGAATTGATTGTAGATGTTGAATTTGTAACATCCTTATTTTTATCTAGTATTTAATTAAATTTATAAATAAATATATTTTAGTATTAAGTTAATAAAAAAAAGTTAGATATAGGCAAATTATTATTATTATTTTAATAATGTTTTTGTGTGTGAGTGTGTGTGTGTGTATGGATGATATTCTAGAAAATTATACCATGGTATAGAAGTCCCACATTGACTAATCTTTAGAGTGAAGGAGTTTGAGGAGCTTATATATAGGAGATAGTGAGTGGAGCTTGAAATGAGTAAATAATTTTCACACATATCTGAGGTAGTCTCATAAAAGTGCTAGTTTTGAGTTTATTATCCGTTAGATCAGACTAAATTTGGTCAGCCCATTTGGGACATCCAAATCATTAATTTCAACGGTTGGATTATCATTTTGATCTCCGAGTTACAAGTTGTTAGGTACATTTTTAACTTATATCTTTTAGATTTAGCAGATAGAGTCCTGAATAGTAAATTAGCATTTTAAAGTTCATTCACCGTTAGATTGAGCTATAATTTGGAGGATAGTATCATGATAGATAGGAAATTAAATTCAACGATTAAGGGTTTAACTTCTGTAGTGAGAATAACCTGGTTCGTACTAAGTCTATTTGTCTAAGTCCTTCGAAGATGGAATATAAGTTATAAATTTACAGTTTGTCTATTTACATTATGAATTTGATGATTATAGTAATACAATCTAATTATTAAAGGATATTTAAGTAAGGAAAATTTAGGAATCGAGTCTAAATCATATATATATGTTCTTATTCCAAACCTTAGAGAAATGTCTTTTAGGCTAGAATTCTGAGTAAAAATTAAAGCTTTTAGAGGAGGAGTCAGAGGCTAGAATTTTGTAAGTAGCCTATTCTAATACTATAGAGATAATATTTTAATTTTTTTTGCAGATATAAACTCTATTGTGGCATTTTCGAGATTAGACTCTGGTTGTAGTTGACTGTTAGCTAGGAGACTAAGTAACTAAATTTCTATCTGTTGCATGCTTTAGTATGAAGTTGGTGAGCGGCTTTATAACTAATTCTATAAAAGTATATTATGTTTTGTATGAACTATCTTGTGGGATGCTATTTTAAAAAGGATTGACATAGTTTGTATTGCAAGAAATTGGTGATCATGATTATGATGTGTTATTATGAAATTCTGTTGATTATGCATATAAATGTGTCCTTTTGAACCCTGTGCATCTATTTTGGGTGGGAAAAAGAGATAATTGGAGTTATTGAGATTCATATACTTGCCACGTTGTATTAGCCTCCATACGGAGTTCTATGGTTGGCTGCTATTATTGTCCTGCTAGTTCTTCGAGAGACTGCGACACCCCACTAGCTCTTCGAGGGGGGACCATGGTCCACTGAGTGCTTTGTGGTCTTTGGCCGGTCCACATCATTCGTGTGGTGAGCTTGTCAGAGTTGCCAGTTAAATGGAAAGAACTTAGCCCATGGGTCCAGTCGGCGGAAATAAGGAGGATATAAGGATGAATTTAGGTTCAGGAATTGCATATGACATGGGATATTCATTGATATTTATATCTTTTAAATAAATGACAAGTATGTTATCTCTTTTGAAATGTATCAATTGCATGAGAGTGGTGGAAATATTTGTCTTATATGATTATTGTGAGTTTAAATGTTAAATAAATATTTACCAATTATTATTAACTCTGTGTATCCCACCTGACACCTCGCTAGCCCATGCTAGGGTATGTGATAGGTAGGGATTTAGTTACTGAGACATTGTCTCACTCTTGTTGCTTTGTCATTTTCAGGAAACAATACGTTAGCGGGACCTTCAGGGAAGACTCTTGAGGCTCAATAGCTGTAGCTGAGAGTGTAGAGCTTTTGGACCTTATTTTCTACAATCTTTTCGTATATTGCCACGCATCAGGACTGCATTCATTTGGGACTTATTTTACCTTCTCATATTTTTATGTTGTTTGACTTAATGAACATATTATACCTTCTTCTTTGGCTTATTTTGTCTAAACATTAGACTATAGTGCTGGTAGTGGGCCCGAGGCCCTTAGATTGCATGTGATTGAATTATTGTGGATCCATGATGTGATAGTTTAACTTAAGGATCTTTCAGTGAGACTTGGAACCAATGTTTAACCTTTGGAAGAGTGTTGAGTTCCATACAATTTTGGTATTGTTCAACATAGAATTGGTTCTTGAAATTATTTTTCTTATAAATTTAACTTAAGGATCTTTCAGTGAAACTTGGAACCACTCAGTTTTGATTTTTCTAAAATTAATTATGAATTTTCAAATTTGAGTAAAAATTCTGGATTTTCTGCGTGAACAGTTCCTGCGAAGCAAAATTTTCAGATTTGATCTTCTTGAATCGAAGGCCATCTAAAGTAGTCCTAATTGACCAGACATGGATCTTAAGGATGGAAAATGATGAGATTTATGTTAGAAAATCTAGAAAGAAAACCCTAAAACCAAGAGAAAGGGTTGAGGTTTAAGAGAGGTAGTCTTGAATATTATGTAATCTAGTGATCCTAATAGATTGTATGATCATTGTGACTATGTTTAGGACCTTTGGAATATCCAAGAGAATGGTTGGTGATGTTAACCGAATGCCCACATGGTTGGAAAGTCAAGGGAGTCAAAGGAAAAGTAAGAGGAAAGCTTGAGGTGCAAGGTAGTGAACTTACCTATTGTCATTGCTTGATGTTGTATGCTTGTGTGTTGCCGTGTACATGTTATTAAATGTTATTGTGACATGTTTTAGCTACTGTAATTGCTATTCATGATGAGTAGGTTATGTCTCCATGGCTACGCATCAAGAAGTTAGCTTTGAGCATGCTAATATGTCACTAATTAACAAGATAAAAAACAAGTTGCGTGTAGTGCATTAGCATTCATCTAGCATGATTAATATGGTATTGTTTGCTACTGAGATTCTCTGGAATCTCACCCCTCCCTAACCAACCATTTAGGTTAATCAATGATGGGCAATAATGGCATGAGAAGCAAGGAGAAGAAAGTGGAGAATTGTTCATGTTGACGAATGATATTATTATTCAATGTGCAATTCTCTTATTATGTAATTTATGTCATGGAGGCCTATGATGCCATGTAATTAATTATAATGCTTATAGCATGTATAGAAATGTATGAGCATGAATGGAAAAAAGTAAGTCCTGGTTATATTTGCCAAAGAAATAAAAAGAATTAAAGTAAAGAGATGTTAAAGGATAAAACGTAGGTCCTGGAACAGTAAGTTTGTAGCTCCATTTTGACCTATCAAACAAATGATTTAAGTCAAGAGATTTGGTAGACTCATAGTACACATCCAAGCTTTAAAATGAGAGGTAGATCACCTCAATTGGATGTCTACACAAGGAGATATGAATTTCCAAATCTGAGGCATAGAATCTGGAAGTTTCAGATTTTATGAAATGAACAGTAATATTTATTGATTAAACTGTACGAATTGGGCAAGGATAAGTCCAATTGAATATTTTTTCCTTAAAGAGAATTGAAATATCTTTCTGTAGAATTTTAGAACATGTCAATACAATTTTTGTGGAATTAGTTATGAATTTTTGAATTTGGGCCTGTAATCTGGAAATTAAACAGTAAATAGTAACCTGGGTAATTATGTTGAAATTTTAAATCCACGGGCTTGTGTCATGATCTGCTTGAACCATAACGCTTACAAATGCGTGCTCTGAGGGGTTAAAGGTAGGATGTTTCACCTCTCATACCATTATTGCCCACCATTGATTGACCTAGATGGTTGGTCAGGGATGGGTGAGATTCGAGAGAATCTCAGTAGCAAACACTACCTATAAATATACAAGACGTAATGCAGATGCATGACATGTTATAACATTAACACATGAATGCCATGGAAAGTAAGCTAAAGCATTTCATATTTTCATAACATATTGCTAAGGCAAAACATAACGTAAAATTGCAAACATTTCATCATAGCTTAGTCACATCATGGCAACACAAACACATCATGTAAGCATACATATCAAGCACACTATATAGGTAAGTTTACTACCTTATAACATAGCTTTTCTCTTGCTTTCCTTTGATTCCCTTGTCTTTCCAACCCTATAGATTTTCAGTCAACACCACTAAACATCCTCTTGGATGTTCCAAGATCCTAAACACATCCATACACAATGCCAAGCAATTATTAGAATCAAGTCATCAACTTATCTCTACTTGATTCTTTCTTGAACATACTAGAAGTCTAACTTTTGAGTGTTAATTCCAACCTTCCTAAAATTATTTCCACATATTGTTCCCATATAATTTTGTATGTAGAATTCATTTCCAAGCTCAAAATAATCAAAATCCAATTCTAACCATTCAAAATAGTCAATGCTGGACAGAATCACAAACTAAGAGAAAGTTAGATTTCTTGCAAAATCAACACAGAACCACTTGATCCTTGTTGTTTCCAAGCCTTTAAACATGCTTCTAACATCATTTTCATCTTCTCCTATTCTAATCAATTTTGTGCAGCATGTCCCCATATGATTTCAAGTTCCCAAAAACCATTAAGATCTTGAACCAAGCTCAACAACAAGGGTAGTGAAAACTACGTCAAAAACAACACATATACCTTGTTTTAGAGCTTGACCTGGCTTGGGACCACTTGGATTTTCTTTCTCCCTCTTCTTTCTCTCTCTAGAAATCATTTTGCAAGAGCTTCCCCATGGGTGCCTTGTGCTTGGACGAAATGATAGGGAGGAGAGGGGTATTTATAGAAAACAAGACTAAATCTCGGCTGTTGATCTTAAAAATACATGGCTTGATCTGGACCGTCCATTTTCTCTTTTTATCTTGTGATGACATGTGTCCTATGATATCGTGCTTACCTCATCTTGATGACATCATGCTTACATCATCAAGCCACATGTCTTTAATCCAACCACACACGTGTCTTGCATCCGACCACACATGTGTCTTGCATCCGACCGTACACGTAATATCTTTTCCCATCTAACTGTACACTTGTCTCTTCGATATTCCTTCATCATTTTGACATTAAAATGGGGAGGAAATTAATATAAAATTCGTGCAAAATATAGCCCTTAGGCATTCCTCTACCTATTTTGCTATTCTACATCGCATCGGGTACTTTTTTGAGTCCAGACTGACCCAGCACCACTGGCACATGTTCTAGTACCATTTTCTCATCTTAATTAAGTACATATATGGCACCATCTTAGAGGAGCATAGATGAAAATAATTAGCTCTACTGACAGGCTACTTAACCTTACTGAGTCACGCAGTAGAGATTTCACTATAACGGGTAAACAAAGGACTGTCTAAAATATTCTCATACCGCGTTCTGATTTTTTATGCTGTCCATAAATATCTTCTGCTGACTCAGCATGATGACTCGTAGGTGTCATAATTGCATTTAGCGACCAGCATGATGACTCGTAGGTGTCATGATTGCCTTTGGTGACTTAGCATGATAACTCGTAGGTGTTATGATTGCCTTTGGTGACTCAGCATGCTGACTCAGTGCCGTCATGATAGTCTTTAGATATTTTCTTTCTCTTTTTCCCAGAAATATTATTAGATAATACTTAATCGGGGTTACCTTCTCTGAATTCTTTCTATCGGCTCGTAACTCTGTTAATCTGTCTCTAGGTTTTATTCTTTCCCTTTCATCATGGGAAATTCCTCTAATTTTTCTCAGGTCAAAAGTCAAACTGTAGACAGCTATTTTGACTTTCCCTGGATAGGGTATAAATAGGTTTTAAATTTAATTAAAGCTAACCTTGTCAGTTTCTGGGGACGAAATTAATTTTACAATCTGTGTAAATTCCTCAACTATTGTGCCCTAGTTTTTCCTGATTATTTAAGGCCATCTCACAACTTAAATAATTCAATTTTAGTTACAATCTCAAATTGCTCAAAACCCTGAAATGACTTCAAGGCATTTTCATCATTTCTAGCCTTATATCAGCTCTGGGATCCTGTTCCCATTTTTTTTGGAATTTTTCTGAAGCATTTGGGCCATTTTCAATAACTTTGGACATTGGTCAACCAGAACTTTTATTATTAACAATTAGGTCCCTGCTTGGCTTAGGAATCTTTTCTTTGCAATTTGGTCTTTTCTTAGGCCTAACCTTGGGAACCATCTCTTGTAAGTTTCTGGCATAACCTCTAGCCCTTAGTCGCTTCCAGTTCCTCATTTTTTAGTCTCCGAACACTATTCTTTTACACATTTTCCCTTGGAAAACCTTTTTTTCCTTCCAAGGAATCTCTAAGACTTTCGTTGCATTGGACTTAGTAATCATCCTTTCCTTGTGCTATTACTTGTAGCGATGAGCCAAAATTTGGGATATTACACCATCAACAGCCCCAAACTCACCAATAGCATCCCTTTTCCACACCTAGTCACTGACCTTTTCCCCGCTACCAATGTCCCTAAGTACAAAAATGACAGCGACTTCAAGCTAGCCCCCTTATTTTGATATGACAGCCTTAAACAGCCTGTCAGTGGCCCCCCTCCTCCCATCCAACCTGTCTATGTTGTTGGAGCAGCCCCTGTAGTTGGTGCACCAGACCAAGAGCGCCAAGAAGGCCAAGAAGATCAGGAAGCCCCTAAACCTGTTACCTTGGACACCCTGGCTGATGATATTGATGAGGTGGCCAAGCATGTCCACCAGTTACACCTCACACTCCTCCGAGAGATGAAGAGGCAGAAGGACTGCTATGCTCTGTATGATTGAGATTGGCATTTCTGCCATTCTGCAGATGCTTTGATTGCTGACCGGTTGAACTTCCTCCTACCCCTCAAGGAGGATAACCCTAAGAGCGAAGCCAGGACGTCTAGAGCTGGCATTTCTAATGCAGGACCATCTGGGTCTAGGGTGGATGATGCTGCCCTTTTTATGGATTGCCATGTTAGGACTTGGCTTTTGTGTAAGCAAGAAAGAAGAACAAGAAAATCAAGAAGCATTGGATCAAGGTAGTAAGATTTAATTAACCTTAATGATGAGTGTTGCATTGATTGCTATGCAATTTCATGTGCTATTATGTGGTTGAACTAAATGATGATGATGATGATGATTATGTAGCTATACTCCTTACTTTATGTGTCTTGGCTATTGCATGTTAGAGTGCTACATGTATGAGGTAAAGTAGTTCCCTATTAATAGCAAAAGGTTGGAATGCTTGTAATTGATGCATATTAATGTTTTCGTTAATTGATCTTGCTACTGGGATTTCTTAAAAGCTCATCCCCTAAATACAATTTAACATTTTAGGGCCTGAAACTCCCAAGAGCAAGCTATAGATTGGAGGCTAAATTATGGTGTCACACCATAAAAATTTGTGGACTTTTAGTTATGTAAATATTTAGCTAGATAGTGCTGTAATCCCTAAGAAGGATGCCAGTTTAGAGCCACGTTTTATTTAGTTACCGAACGATTTTCTGCACAAAATTTGATATGCTTAAATTTGACATCATGAGCTTCAAATTGATAGGTAGCATATTAAAAATAGCTAACTACATGATTTTTACTGATTTTTCAAAGTTAAGGTTCATAATCTAGAAAAAGGATTTTTGCCAAATAGATAGAGGTGACTTTTACAAAAGCCTGATGCTTTTTCCAATGGAATTGGTTCACAAGAATATTTTTTCCTAAACGAGCATTCAAAGAGCTTTTTATGGAATTTTGAACCACTCCATTTTGAGTTTTCTAGATTAAGTTATGAATTTTTTAATTTGGGCCAGAAAACTGGATTTTTACCCGATGAACAGTAAAAATATGAAAATCAGTGTTTTTCATGGATTTTTGAGCCCAAGGCCATCCAATGTGGTCTAAAATGGTTTTAATTACATCCTAAGTGGATCTGATAGTAAGGTGTGACAGCATGTGTCAGGTGCATTATAAAGACCAAAAGGCATTATTTTATAAGCATAGGCTCCAAATGGACAAGTAAAAATAGTCTTATCGTGGCCTCTAGGGTCTATAGGGATTTGGAAATACCCGGAGTACCCATCTAGGAAACAGTAGTGACTCTTTCCCGCTAACCATTCAAATATTTGATCAATAAAAGGTAAGGAAAAGTGATCCTTCCTAGTGGACTTATTCAGCTTCCTATATTCAATACAAACTCTACATGAGTTTAGCACTCTAGTTGGTATAAGTTCATTATTCTTATTCTTGACTACTATGAACCCACTCTTCTTTGCTACAACTTGTACCGGTAACACCCACTTGCTATCAGATATAGTGTATATGATTCCAACTCTTAAAATTTTATTAACTTCTTTTCTAATCACATTAGAAATTAGAGGATTCAGTCTCCTATAGTTTTGTTTAATTGGCATAGAACCCTTAGTTAACAAAATCTTATGGGTGCAAACAGTAGAGTCAATTCCCTTAATATTAGCTAATTGCCAACCCAATGCCTCCCTATTCCTACTAAGTATACGTATCAAACTAGAGTCTTCACTCTTAGTCAAGGAACTAGGGATAATGATAGGCAATTTACTTTTAGCATCCAAATAAACATACTTAAGATTTGGGGGTAAATCTTTTAGTTCTAAATTTGGGGGCTGGATAATCAAGGGAATTAGAGTAGGAACATTAATAAACTTCCCTTTGTTAACTCTTGGGAAGGGCACTTGTCAACCTCACTTGGATCTATTACACTCGTCTTAGTTCCCTCAGATGTTAAACCAAGCTCAAGTTAGTCTACAACAGCAACAAACTTGGGTTGGTTCACCTCTACACCTACATCATTATTAGAGATTAGATCATTCAAGAATCGTAAAGTATGGGATGTGATTTTAGAGTGTGAATGATTAAGAGTTGAGTTAGAAAGTGTTGGCCCTTTAACCAAAGTATCCAAAACATAAGATGGTGGAACTATTGAAGGATAAAGTTCAGTTGTTGTAGCAAGGGGCTCAAGTCACGACCTCACTTGTCTAGGTCACGACCTCACATCACAGAGGCCACCTTCTTGATAAGGTTGGTCTAAGCTCATGACATGGGATTCCTCAAGTCCCGACCTCATGACAAGGAGGCCAATTTCCTCAAATTTTACTATACTCTTAGTATCAATCATAGCTTGTACACCTACAAAATTAGCTAAAGGGTTCTTGCCACAGGCAATATCATTTGTGAATGAAGAAATGGAATCAAAACCTGAAAGAAAAGAAAAATCTTGGGAAATGGAAAGCATGCTATCAATTTCTAGAGAATTAATGCATGGCACCTCACTCCCACAAGAACTTGAAAATGAATAAACAAAAGAAAGGGAATTGAAATATTCATCATAGGCACTCAAAGATGAGTCTAGCTTAAAGGATTCATGTGATGATTCAAGAGAAGAAGCAATCGATTCAGATGAAGCCATGTTATACCCATCATGTGTATTTAGATCATGTTCATCCCTTACTTGCTCAAAAACTAAATCAATGGCATTTAAACCCATGAATGCAGAATTATCAAAGGGGTACCATGTAACACCCAATTTTAAGCTACTCAAAACACCATATAAAAACTAGTTTGATCTTAAGGTCTCAATAATAAAGTTAACACTTAAAGACTCAGCCTTTTAACTACTACATCAAATAAACATGAGCAATAAAACCCATAATATAATTTGAGCATAAATATCCAAGTCTGCAGTCTCAACGTCTAATATAACATAAACTGTGGAGAAAACTTGAAATAAGGCGCTAAAGTCCATCAATTCAAGGAATTAACAAAATAATGATTTTGTGTCCTAGGGTCATGGCAAATAGTAAAGAATCAAATTAACTCAGCATGTACTTAAGAAGTGTAAGAGCCACTAGCTCACTCCTCTGGTACCTTCCCTCGCTCCCTATAAGAATTATCACCTGGAAAATGTTAAATAATTGGGGTGAGCACAAACGTCTCAGTAACCCAGAGTTCAACTATGCAAATACAACCATTATTCAAACATTTTCATATTAGCTAGGCAAACAGATATTGCAATAGCTTAAATAACTGTTAGCAAAATGTGTAACTAATTTAATAATATACCATGTTCATATGCAATGGATGCTTCCTCCCTTATTGCTCCATCCGACCTTATTCCGTTGACTGGAACCATAGGCTTATACATGGTCTGGTCTTCACACTGGACTGACCAAAGTTACTCTAGTACTTAGGATATATCTGGCCAAAGATACAGAGCCCAAGCCTAGACTATGTTTACCCTCCTTAAAAGAACTAGGAGGTGTCACTGTCCCACGTTCCTCCTCTACAAACCTGGCCAGGTAAGTATTAAGAAACGAGGCCTTAAAAAGGCCAACCGCTTTGCGCTAAGTAAGGGCAAACCACATAATCATAGTTTGTCACATATATCAATATCATAAACTCCCAAGTCCACCCGCCTATGCATGTCATGAATATATAACAAATCCAGTATATGCAAGCATGCTTCAAAGAAGATGAATTACCATAAATTTTCACGAAATTAACCATAACGCATTCATGCTTAAAGAGAGTTCAAATGACACAGAAGATAATATTATTATATCCTTTCACTTTTTCAGTCTTATTTATTTATCTATACCAATTAAGCTGATAAGGTCAATATGTAACATCTCAAAATTTGAAACCCTAGAAATGAGATATGATTGATAAGCATAAGGTACGAGTAAAGCATGGAACCCAAAATGGGACAAAACTAACTTTATCAGATCCCTAGGGGCAAAACGGTAATTTTGAGAAAAGTTTTCAAAAATTCCCTAAAAATAGAAAAAGGTGAAATTAGGGGTTTTTGAGTCACCTATGATGTTTTGGGAGTGAGAATGGCCCAAAATAAATTTTGGTGAAAATTCCCAGAAAAATAATTATTTTTTGGGAAAATAGGGAAAAACAAAGGAGAATTAAAGTGATATAATTATTTTAATTACCTAAGGACTCCAAATATTCAAGGAGAAATATGGATACACTCCCTAGGAATATTTATGAATTTATAAAATTATTTCCAAGCATTGAAAATGCAGGAAATAATTTATGGGGAATTTACTTCCAAATTCCTATTAGTAAAGACCCGATTTCAGAGAAAATGTGAAAAAAATACCTAGAGGTCTTGAAAAATTCCCAAAAATTCCAGATCACACTTTTGGAATAAAAATGGATTTATCATGAAAAGAAATGGAATTTTGGAACCCCTTAGCTATTTTTCTCTAATAGGGGGCAAGAAATCGGGTATTATGTGACCAAATAATTTTTAAAATTACCCCAACCAATTCCATTGCTTCCTAATCAGTTTTTACCATTTAGTTAGCATCCAAAAAGGCCCAAATTCGTGCTCATCATGATCAGAACAGCTGCCTTGTGTGCTGGGCAAATTTTTAACCATTGGATCAACTCTCTTGAAACTTGAGTCAAAGGATGTGTGGCTGAGATTACTCCCTCATTTTGGCTGACTTACACACTTAATTTTGGGGCAAAATAGCTGCCCATGGGCAGGTTTTGGAGCAGCAAATGAGGTCTATAAATACCCCCATAATTCAGCCAAAATTCGTGCAAAAATCTGGAAATATAGGGGAGGTGCTGCACAAATTTTTCTTGAATTCCAAGCACCCTTCAAACCACTTCCAATCCAAGTTTAATCATCAAGCTTTAATCCAAGACTCCTTAAGGTATGTTTAGGCTTTAATTTGATGCTTTTTCCATGGCCAAATCGTGACTTAAATTGAGGGGGAAGTGCTGTTTCATTTCTGTTATGCTGGAAGTGCTAGGAAAGGA
Organism: Neltuma alba; assembly: GCF_004799145.2. Taxonomy (NCBI): domain Eukaryota; kingdom Viridiplantae; phylum Streptophyta; class Magnoliopsida; order Fabales; family Fabaceae; genus Neltuma; species Neltuma alba. The sequence continues at coordinate 76,090 of NW_021635415.1, read as the reverse complement.
TAGCAAATTGAGTATGAGTTTGTGTTGTTGATGTTTGGTGCGGTTTTGAATGGGTTATGGAAGAAATTACCCTAGGAACTATGACTTTTCAGTTCAGCCAACTCAAGAACTCAAGGGTAGGAATTGTTTCAATAAGTTTTAATGGTTCCAATAGATTTAAAATGTGATTTTGTGTAGGACTATGCTATGGAAGTATGTTTAAATTCATTGGAATCAAATGTGGAAATTTATGAACCTAAGGGGAGGTGTTTAGCCATCTGGAATTCATGGACTTATGATTGGATTTTGATGGATATGATGCTTCCATTGAACTCCTTGGGCATTTTTGTGTAGGGTTATATGGAGGAATTGAATTTGGAAGCATTAAAAATCAAGTTGGAAATTTTGACATCTTTCCTTGTAAAAAAATTCATTTCTGTTTTGATCAGAATTTAAGGAAGGGATTGTAAAATTTGATTTGATATTTGAATTCTACATGAAAAACCATGTAGGAATGGCCAAGGAGGTTTCTTGAATCAAAAGGAAAACAATTAGGCAAAAAATCCCAAGAAAAAGGGTTTAATGTTTAAGCAATAGGGAATGTGTTTGAATATTTGTTGAATGATTGGCATTGGTGTTGGTTTGTTAGGTACCTTGCCAAATCCTTAAGAAAACATCTTGAACTTAAAGGAAATCAAGGACCAAGTACCAAGAGGTAGCATTGAATTACATTTGATTGCTTTCTTGCTTACATTGATTGTTAATGTGTATGTGTGCAATGTGTGCCATGACATGACTAAGCTTTATTGCAAATGTTGATTGCAATGTTTGAATTATGTTTCATTAGCATTATGTCTATTGAATATGTGTATGATAGCTTACTTTCCATGGCATAAAAGCATGAACACAAACAAGATAAATGCACAAAAGCATTGCACGTAGTGTTTGCAGGAATGCATGATAAGTGTGATTCTGTGCTACTGGGATTTCTTTGAAATCTCACTCTTATGTTTAACACCATCTAGGAGGAAGTGCAAGAAAGGGCAAAGGCAAAGAAATTGTCCCGGAGGCCTAATGAACAATTAATGTACCCTAGTGTAAATTTTGGAACTTGTTATGTAATATTATGACTTTGGAAATGTTTGTTGGATAATAGCTCCTAAGGAGAGCCAAGCATGTATGTCTATGTTTAAACATGTAAAAGTATAGTGGAATGTATGTTCAAGCATGTGTTAAGTCCCAAATGATTAAGGATGGGTAAAAGGTTAAGAAAGAGTCAAAACAAAGGTAATTAGGGGATAACCTTTGTCTAAAAAGGACCAAGCTTGGTGCATACGAAATAAATAGCAAATGTTTGAATCTGAATTTGAAATTTGGCAGACTTGTAGATCATAGTTTTAGATTTAAATCAAGTGGTAGATCATTAAATTTAAAAATTTTTGGAAAGAGTTATGCCCTTTCAAAATTGGGCAAAAAATACTGAAAATTTCAGAATTTACCAAATGAACAGTACATAATTACGTGGAAACTGGTATTGATCGGTGAAAAATTGATACCTATGAATATTTTTCCTATGTAGAGCATTTCATAAGCTTTGCGTGAGACTTGGAACCACTCTATTTTTATTTTTCTACATTTAGTTATGATTTTTCAAAGTTGACCGAGTTTTAGGGGTTACATGAATAGTAACAGAAATAGAACTTTAAATCTTGGTCTTTACCTGCTTTAAGCATCGTGTAATGATTCTGAATGGTTCCAAATGATGTATAATGGGGTTTAAAATGAAGGTGTGACATAATACAAATTTAATCATGATGGATAAAGATTGCACACACATGGAAAAACCCCAAGTTACCTGGTTTCTTCTAGCTCTCCAACAATTACAACAATAATTCCAATCAAGAGGGCTCTCGAAGAGAGTTTACAACGTCAACATAATGAAATATTAATTTACAATTTGAGACAAAAAATGATATCCTATACTTATTTTAATGTTACATGAAAGTTACTCTAAAACTTCAAAGTTATCCTAAAGCCCACAACACGTATTACTAATTTCTTCTAATTAACTTTTCACAAGTACAATTAAAGTTTTATATTTCATAATAACTTATATGAAATCAGCCTTCATCCTACTAACCATTCGTAAATTACTATATATATATATATTACTGAATGTATTATAGATGTATACATGCCTATATATAAAGGGTAGAGTATCGAATGTCTTTTATATATATATATATATATATATGGACATTATCGAAAGTCTTATATATACAACATGCCTATATATATACACACACCTATTATTAGAAGGGAGAAGTACTGAACAGGGTGATGATATAAAGAGGTATATATATTTACATATTGTCATCAAGCATATACATATGAATATATATACACACATAGTCATACGAAGATGCAGAAAAATCTAAAAAGAAAATGTATGACACAAGGAAGAGGATAAGGGAGGGAAAAATCAATAAAGAAAGAAACATTAAGTTTTAAAACGGTAGTCAATGGTGTCAAACCATTCTCATCCTTTTTCCTATTAATGTATATGTGTGTATATTCATGAATAGTAGTTGTTAGACGTAAGAATGGTGAGAGAGATGAAAAAGAAAAAGAAAAATAGGTACATACCTTAATAAATATATGTAGGCTTGGAGATGATGATGACAAGAAGACTTATAGTGAACTAAGGGAAAAGGACTAAAGGAATGAGGTAAAGAGGAATTATGAGAAAGGTAATTAAAAAAAGAGAAGAGAAACAAGAATGGAAAAGTTTACCTTAAATTTATTTTGATTTATGAAGATGGAATGTTTAGAGTAGAAGAGGGAGTAATGCTTTCTGAAAACCACAAGTCTATAGTAGTGGAAAAGCTAAAAAAGAAACTGAGTGGTGGCTAAAAGACAAAAAATGAGTGGGTAAGAAGTAGGGTTATGTTATTATATTTTTAAAATTAATAAATCTTCATTTAATTAATTAATTAATTATTTTATCTTATTGATAATATTATTATTGAAATCTTATTAAACTTAAGCAGATAACCGACTTATATGAAATCTACCAAAATCAATCAAAATTTTTTTGTATATATATAATTATAAAAATATATTTTATTAAAATTCATATAACATATTCAAAATTTGAATTTCAATCTATTTCATATTATTACTATTATTATTATTTATTCTTCCTATTTAAATTGCTGCTCAAACTAACGTGAAAGATATCAAGATGTTTGATGTGTGTGTGTGTATATATCTATATGTAAAAACCGTGTATATATATGTATGTGTAAAACTGTTTTAACATTTTTTAAATTATTATATGTATTTTACAATAACTACACGTAACAAACTTATCTTTTTCCAATTTAATTCTTCTTCTTTTTTTTTTTTTGAGATACCTTTTAAATAATAAAGGAAAATCTACTCCTTCTAATTATTATACATATACATATGTAATTCATATATATATATATATATATTAACTAACTAACTCTAAAACCCAAATAAACTTGGGATGTACCACATAGCTTCATTGTTATTAAAGGTTACAGCATGGTCTCCTACTTCTATTATGATACAACTATGTTTTATGCTTATGATAGTCTTGGAAGTCTGGAGGGGTCTCCCTAGCTTTCATTTGTTAGCTCATTTGCTCATTTGACATGTCTAGAACGTAGAAATCATTAGGGAATACTAGGTCCTTAACCTAAACTAGAATGTCCTCTATGATTCCTTTGGGGTACCTTATAGACCTATCTGCTAGTTGGAGTACCACACTTGTGTCCTTGAGGCTATTTATCCCTAAAGCTAAGTAAACCGACCAAGGCATGACATTTATAGCTGCTCCTACATCTAACAATGCTCCCTTAATATGAACTTTTCCATGGTGTAGGATTTGGGATCTTAACACTTAACCAGTAGTTCAGCTTTGTAAAAGGATGACACATTCATTATCACTTGAATCCTCTCAAGGGGCCTAAATCTCTACTTGTCATTACACAATTATTTCAACAATTTAAAATATTTAAGGTTCCCTCTCAAGAATTGAATCATAGGCACATTAATTTCCAGTTTATTGAACAAAGTGTAAGCATCATTGGTAAACTCAGAATCAAACTTTTTCTTGCCAGAAAAGTAAACTTTAGGAAGAAAAAGATCTTTAGTGCATACCTCCTTACCTGTAGGCTTAAAGGCTCCTTATGTACTAGTCTCTGCCTTGTCTTCCTTTTATTTGCCCTTGTAAGTTGAGCTTTCAATAATGTTCTCATTTTCTTGTGCAGTCTCATAGGGTACTTCTTCATATAGTTGAGTCACCTCCTCTTTTGGGTCTTCTTATGATCTTTTCCTCACTATGAGTTCCTCTAGATTCCGCATTTTGCTTCTCAGTCATACTTCGCCGCAGCGAAGTCCCCTCAATTTTAGTCTCTACTATAACATCCTGATTTTAGGGTCTAAAAGTACCAGAAATAGCCTGAATTGGATGGGCTACTAGACCCCTTTTGAGCAGAAGTCCCAAAGATGAGAAAAGAAGTCAAAGCAGTTTTAGGAACTAAACCGCAAAGTAAAAGTTTTCAAGGGCTCAAGTATAATCAAGTTAAAAGCTCCAGTAAAGTCTCGAAGGCCTAGAGAGAGAAAAGAGGCTAGATATAGGCCAAAGATTAAGTTAAAAGCCTCAAAGAGATGGTTCTAAGAAGCTAAGTCCAAGCAGGAACTAAACCGTAAATTCAGAAAGTTATGATCAACAAGGATAAAAATGGAAGAGTATACAGAGAATTCCAAGAAAATCCCAAAAAATGGGAAATAATATTCTAAGGCTCTTATTTGAAGAGAAAAGACGAAAATACCCCTAAGACAACTTAAATGGAATTTATAAGGTTATGGCTGGTAAAAAGTACACTATTTGAGGTAGTTATTTAAAATAGCAAAAGACCTAAAAAAATGTACACAAAAATGAGGTTAAATTATTGAAAGGTTTACTAATTTATAAAATTATTCCCGCAACCAAAAGGCCAGTGGAGTGGCTTAGCCATTTATGCCGATAAAAGGGTATTTTAGTAAATGAATTTTTATGTAAGGCTTAAAGGAAGTGTTATGGCCTAAGAAAATTCATGGATACTCTCTAGGATTAAAGGGAATTTATGGAGTAGAAAGAAATATTTTCTGAGCTCCGAAAGGCCATAAAGAAAGTTGGAGAAACGTGGGCCAAGTAAATTCCGAGGAAACTTAATGATTAAGTTTTGATCCAACGGCTAGAAGCTAATCTCCCTTCTCCTCCACTACATTTGTGACACTTGGAGGCTTCTAGAAGGATGAGGTAAGAATGATGCAAGAAGATGATGTAATGATGAAGTAAAAGTCAACTTGAAGTTCTAAAATTGCCCTTACCCTTTCTATTAGCCACCAAGGGCATTTTGATCCATTCAAGCCAAATTTTTTGCTATAAATACCACACCTTGGAAGAGCATTTTGGAATCCATTTTAGAGGGAAAAATCTACCAAAATTTAGAGAGAAAAACATAGGGGTGAAGGCCAAGAAGAAGGAACAAGATTCAAGCTTCAAGATCAAGGTATGTGATGGTTGTAGCATCTGATTTGATGCCTATTTCGAATAGGTTACTCTTTGTATCTGATTCTAAAATTTGGCATGATTAAAGTAAACTCTATAAGCTTTAAATCCATGGGTAGAAAACTTCATTTGGATATGTGTATGATTTATGGTGATTTTTCAAAATTAGGGTTTGAAATCTAGAAACAGTGTTTAACCTTTGGTAAAGTGTCGAGTTCCATACAATTTAGTATTGTTCAGCATAGAATTGGTTCCTGAAATTATTTTTCTCCTAAATTTAACTTAAGCATCTTTCAGTGAGACCTAGAACCACTTAGTTTTGATTTTTCTAAAATTAATTATGAATTTTCAAAGTTGAGCAAAAATTCTGAAATTTCTGCATGAACAGTACCCGCAAAGCAAAATTTTCAGATTTGATCTTCTTGAATCTAAGGCCATCTAAAGTGGTCCTAATTGACAAGACATGGATCTTAAGGATGGAAAATGGTGAGATTTATGTTATAAAATCTAGAAAGAAAACCCTAAAACCAAGAGAAAGTGTTGAGGTTCAAGAGAGGTAGTCTTGAATATTATGTAATTTAGTGGTCCTAATAGATTGTATGATCATTATGATTATGTTTAGGACCTTTGGAACATCCAAGAGAATGTTTGGTGATGTTAACCAAATGACCACATGGTTGGAAAGTCAAGGGAGTCAAAGGAAAAGTAAGAGGAAAGCTTGAGGTGCAAGGTAGTGAACTTACCTATTGTCATTGCTTGATGTCGTATGCTTGTGTGTTGCCATGTACATGTTATTGAATGTTATTGTGATATGTTTTAGCTACTGTAATTGCTATTCATGATGAGTAGATTATGTCTCCATGGTCATGCATCAAGAAGTTAGTTTTGAGCATGCTAACATTTCACTAATTAACAAGAGAATAAACAAGTTACGTGTAGTGCATTAACGTCAATCTAGCATGATTAATATGGTATTGTTTGCTACTGAGATTCTCCCAAATCTCACCCCTTACCTAACCAACCATTTAGGTCAATCAATGATGGGTAATAATGGCATGAGAAGCAAGGAGAAGAAAGTAGAGAATTGTTCATGATCATGAATGATATTATTATTCAATGTATAATTCTCCTGTTATGTAAATTTTGTGTATGGATGCCAAGGATGCCATGTAATTAATTATAATATTTATGAAATTTATAGAAATGTATGAGCATGGATGGGAAAGAGTAAGCCCATGTTATGTTTGCCAAAGAAATAAAAAGAATTAAAGTAAAGAGATGTTAAGAGATAAAACGTAGGTCCTGGAACAGTAAGTTTGTAGCTCCAATCTGACCTATCAAACAAATGATTTAAGTCACGAGATTTGGCAGACTCATAGTACATGCCCCAAGATTTAAAATGAGAGGTATATCATCTCAATTGGATTTGTACACAAGGAGATACGAATTTCCAAATTTGAGGCACAAAATCTGGAAGTTTCAGATTTTTTTAAATGAACAGTAATATTTATTGATTAAATTGTACGAATTGGGCAAGGTTAAGTCCAATTGGATATTTTTTCCTTAAAGATCATCGAAATAGCTTTTTGTAGAATTTTAGAACACCTCAATACAATTTTTATGGAATTAGTTATGAATTTTTGAAATTGGGCCTATAATCTGGAAATTAAACAGTAAATAGTAACCCAGGTAATTATATTGAAATTTTAAATCCACGGGCTTGTGTCGTGATCTGCTTGAACCATAACGCTTACGAATGTTTACTCTGAAAGGTTAAAGGTAAGACATTTCATCTACTCTCGGCCACCCTTCACTATGACGAAGTTTCAGTTTCACCATGGCCAAGCCCAATCTTTGTTTAAAAAAAACAGAAAAAAAGTTTGCCTCTTCAAATCTCATTTCGCTTTGCAATTTCACTGCTATTAATCCCCTCACTTCAACAATTTTTCCAATTTAGATTCTTTATACTTTTGTGTTTTGAAAATTTTGAAAGATTCAAAGTCTTACATGTGCTTTTAGAAAACCATCCATGCTTTTAAATGACAGTTAGTTTTGGCTAATTCCATCTTCAATGTTTTCAACAAGAGGTAAGTGTGGGTACACTGTGAAAGTAGCACTCTGTATTTTTAAACCTTGAGATTGATTAATTGAAATACTAACCTTGTTGGAAGGATATTTGGGCCTGAATTTGTTTGCTTATGTGTGTTTGCTTAATTTCATATCGCTCTTGAACTTGTTTTAATTCTTAATCAAGGCTTGATGAACTAATATTTTGTGAATATGATAGAGGCATTCATTTCAAAACCCTTCTTACCCAAACACAAGTCCAAACACTTAACCATTGCTAGCCCCTTGGACTATCTTTTTGAGTACATGCATACTTTTATAAATTGCTATAAATATCTTACCTGTAGTCATTATATATATTATAGAAAAAAAGGAGAAAAGGAGAAAAGTAGAAAAAAACAGAAAAAGGCAAAGAAATAGAAGAAAATATTTGAGAAAAGCCAAAGAAAGCAAGAAAAGAAATGGTAAAACAATTTTAAAAATTTTGGAAATAGAAAAAAATAGCAAAAAGAATGTTGCTATGTTAGAATTTACAAAAAAAAAATCCTTTCTTAAGAAAAGTTGAAGCTTGTTTCGTGAAGAGAATAATTGTGATGCATGATACTCATCCTTTTTCTTTCATTCTATCCATTTAACTTAGCCTTCACTAACTATTACAACCCTGTAAGTCCTCTTGATTTGCTATTTATGGTTCTTGTAGTAAAGAGGTAGAATTTGTGATGACCATTCTTTCAAAACCCATTTAGATTAAATCAAACAATTTATTTGAAAGATTAACCATCATAGAAAAGAAAAACCTTAAAATTTTAAAATTACTATCATGGTTAAAAGAAATAAACTTATATTACGAGCAACATCGATCATTGACTTGGGTCTTGGACTTCCAAAGTCTAGAAATACCATTAAATCATTAGCCTAAACCAAACTCATATTTTTAAACATACAAACTGATAAATCATTATAAGCTATGGAGCCCATGAGTCAAAAGTCCACACTTTCAAAATAGTATAGCACGCAAAGTCTTATAGACCTCTAGCCTTCTAACGGCTTCCCATATCAGATAGTAGTAATTAAAAGTATTAGTTTACAACATTAGAGTAGATGAGCCCTATGTGGCAATATATAATAACTCAACATATAGAATAAAAGTAGGGAGGCTATACAAGCTATAACAACACACTATACCTCTGGAGCCTTCCCTGATAGGTTACCCCTTGAACTATCACCTAAAGATAGTAAAAACCACGGGACGAGACAAAAGCCTCAATAACCAACTTTCCAACTCATCATATATACTAACACGTGCTTGTGAGGTATCAAGTGGGACAGATATTAATTCTCAAGAAATATAGATATATCCATAGAAATATAATTTTAATCATCTAAACCCTCATTATGGGGGCTAATACACAAGCCACATAAGTCTATCTCTCGCTATGGGGATCAATCAGACATATAGGCCTATCTCTCACTCTAGGAAACGAATAAGAAGCCACAAAGGCCTATCCCTCATTATGGGGGATGAAGGAAGCCAACCAATGTGCACTAATGGCAGCCTTACCACGTGGTAAGATAGGGGTCAATCCAAAATCCAAATAACAACCAATTATTCATAATATAACGAAAATATCTCAATTTTTTCTTAATATAATCTTTAAGATATAAATCATATTTTTTTTTCCAAACTTCTCAATCACATTTCCAAAAATCCCATAAGATAATTTTTATAGCTCAAAAGGTATAACATATCTACTCGAGTTCCAAATAACGCATTATTATTCTAAAATAGGAAAATACTCACAAACAATATATTAGCACATATAACAAGTGGAAAATGGTTACCTCTCGTCAAAGTAATAGTAAGGATTACCACAAGGTCAATCCTTTTGATTCTCAAAACCTTTTCTAGACCTTGGAGGTTAAATCAAAATTTTTATCTAAGGATTGCACTATAGGGTGCAACCTCGGGTCGTTTTACTTAAATAGAGCCTAAATGAAATGGACCTAAGCTAACTCAAATGTCATGCAATGCAAACTTGAACATAAACAGGGGCTTTTGGTTTTTTGAAATCATTAAGTAAATTGAATGAATGATAAACAAAATATTTTTAGATTTCAGAGAAATGAGTAATGAATGCTGGTAAAACAGATAACCAGACAATGATTGAGATCTTCTTGAAAGTGTGCTCAGGCTGTCATAATTCAAAATCTTAATGTACTCTTTAAGTCTAGAATCTTAATAAATGAACTCCATTTCTCAAGATCCTGTGAAGTGCTCTAAGTGTGTGTAGAAAGATTGATTAATGCAACAGGTTAAATGCAATCTAAATCAACTCAATATCAAGACACAACCGTGTAAGAGTAGAGAGAATCAAAAGATTACAACTGACATACATGAAACTTCATATATTTAAGCTCAAGGTTCTACAATAACCAATCCACTGCACAAATGAATATCCAAAGCTGATTACAACTATAATCAAGTAGTTCAACTACAAATTACAAATCCTAAACCTAGAAATTCATAAATTCATAGCTGAACCAAGATTAAACAACTCCCCTACTTAGCTCACTGAACTCCAGCCATTGCTACACCTTCAAGAGGAAGGTAAATGCCTAGCCACACATAGAAATCTGAAACATCTCAACTAGGAATGAATCTGAGCTTCCCATGGTGGAGGTTTTGACAGTGGAAAATGGAAGAAATTAGGGTTAGATGAGAGAAAGATGAGAGAGAATGGAGATGGAGGTTGTGGTCTGAGTGAATGATGTCTCTTGCCCGAAAATAGGGTTTCTAAACCGGAATTAAGTTGTACTGGGTCAGTTTTTGAGAGTGGGTAGGTAAAATTTTAGAAAATAGTTTGGGTCTGGGTTGCTGATTCGAAGGGTTTACCGTGGCGAAGGTATGGGTTCACCGTGACGAACCATGACTGAGAAGACTTCTGCTTGATATGGTGTCTTCGCCGTGATGAAGACAGAAGTTGGCTGCGAAGAACCTTCCCAGAGGGATCTTCAGGTAGAGAATCCTTGCTTCACCGCGGCGAAACATAAGTTAGCCGTATGAAACCTGGCAGAGGTATTGTTGCGTTTTGTGTGCTGCACTCCCTTAGTCTTCACTCTTAGCTCTTTTTCTTGAGTGTCCTGAAATAAAAAGAAATGGTTTGAGGTATTGAACGCAATTAATGAATAAATATAACAATTTTACCCTCAAACAATGCTAACTCAAAACAAAGACCATCAATCTCAATTAAGCACAAATATTATTAAAATGAGCTAAAAAGTGTAACAAAAACATAAAAAATGCCATCAAATAATATAAGCAATTTGAGCTCAATCACCTTTACTCAACCAATAATTAATCTACACAATTAATATAACCAGATATTAATATAAGCTAATTAGTTAATTAATTAAGCTAATAGATATTAGTTAAATTTTTAATATAATTTAATTTTTATTCTAAATTCCTGCAACTCTCATAACCCAAAATTAAGTATTTTAGAGCTAACTTATAATTTTCTAACAAGCCAAATTATTTATTTATATCCTTTAGGATTATTTACTTTAATAAAAAGAATTTTTCAAAATTTCCAAATATGGAATTATTATGTTCTAAATTCTAAAAATCTCATTTAAAGTTTAAACCTCAAAACCAAACAATAAAAAATTTAATAGTACCTCATATTTTTATAAATAAATAATCTAGTCAAAAATTTAATGGTATAACTCTCATGTAAATATATATATTTTCATAAATAATAAACTTTTTAGCCAAAATAATTATTTTAAAACGTCCAGTCTTCTAATAAAAAAAACTAAACCTATTAAAATCTCAATAATATGTCAAACAACCCAAGTAAATTATTTAACATAAATTTAATTGGTAAAAATATGATACATGCCATATGTAATAGATTTTTCAAGTAAACAAATTAATTTAAATATTAAAAACTAACAAATAGCTAAATCTAAACTGATCAAAATTAACTACTCATTTACTTCTAAATTCCTATAGTCATCTATTATCAAAACTTAATACTTAAATCATATATAAGTCTCAAAATTCTCTCTAATCACCATAGTAATACTGTCATTATAAAGCTCAAAATATATAAGAAATATTCATGAAGAAAGTTTGATAAAAAGAAGTATATTTGTGCACCTAAATGATCCTCACAACTTGTATTACTCTTTAAAATGCTAAAACTTCTCTGCTCCTCTCTCATTCTCTCTTTCTCTTATTCTCGTTCTCTCTTTTTCACTTTGCACTCTCAATTTCTGCCTCCCTCTCTCTCTTTTATTCTTCATTTTCCAGCCACTTTTCATTTTTTTTCTTTCCTCATTAAATACTCCTCCCCAATTTCTTCTTCCTCTTAAATGAAAGCCTTAACTTTCCACTGAATTCGATAGAAAGCTATTTCACTTTACTTTTTTTAATATATTAAAAAATATTATTATTATTTTTTTAATAATAAAATATTAAAAATATTATAATAATATATTATTATTATTTTTTCCTTTGAAATTCTTCTTGTTTTTTTTTTTTACTAAATCCTAAAATAAAATTTAAGATATTACAGAATTATCACAAGCTTATGGTAGAGAATGAACTAACTAGCTTTAAGAGTGAAATCATCCCAAAACAAGTGAGTTGTGAGCTCGACACGTACCCTTGAGATAAATCTCTTTTTCTTAATCTCTTAGATTAAACAATTATAGTGTTTATTTTCCTAGCGCTTCTTCATTCTACTTTAGTTGATTTCTGAGGAGGTGGTTTAACCAACTGTCTACTCTCATTTTTAAGCATCGTTGGTATTTCTTTTTGCACTTGTACCTCTTTGAGTATTTTTCAGGCTTTGTCCAAGAGTACAAAATTCTAAGTGTGGGGGAATTTGATTGACCCCAAGTTTTCTATGCTATTTAATGGTATTTTTAAGGTTTTTGTTATACTTTTTGGCTCTTTTTGATGATATTTGTGCTCAATTCAGATTGAGAATTTTCATTTTGAATTAGTGTCGTTTGGGGGTAAAATTGTCATAATTAGTTATTAATTGTATTGAATTGATTTCTAGGACAATTGATACTCCAAACTATTGCTTTTCATTGCAAGACACTCAAAAATTAGAGCCAAGTGAACACCAAGAGATTGCAACACACAAGATCAAGAGCATCAACACTGTAAGAGTTCATTGTGGCAAAGGAAATATTTCACCATGACGCAACTTGAAAATTTCATCAAAGGCCTCTCAGGCAAAGTTTGCCATGCCCACAAGTTGGCTTTATCGTGGCGAAGTCATAAGATCAAGTAAAGTAGCTCTCAAGAATGGTTTGCTGTGGCGAAATCATTCCTTTGCCATGGTAGAACCTTCGAATCAGTAACCCAGATCCGAACCCTTTTCAGAAAATTTACCTACCCACTTGTGGAAACAACCCAATCCACCCCATTACTAAATTAGAAACCCTATTTTCAGACATACACATCATTCCATTGGGATATAGCCTCCATCTCTCATCCTCTCTCACTTCCTCTCATCTAACCCTAATTTCCCTCTATTTCTATTGTCAAAACTCTATGGCTAGCTCAGATTCATTCCTAGTTGTGATACTTCGAAGCTCAATATGTGGCTAGGCATTTCTTTTCCTCTTGAAGGTGGATAATGGCCTGAGTTCAAGGAGCTTAAAAGGGGAGTAGCTTAATCCATGGTTTAGTTATATATTTATGAATTCCTAAGTCTAGGGTTTGTAAATCGTAGCTGAGCTATTGATTATAGTTGTAATCAGTTTTGGATATTCATTATGTGTAGTTGGATTGGTTTATATAGAACTTTACGCTTCAATATATGAAGTTGCATATATGTCTCCTTGTAATCCTCTTGATTCTCCCTTATCTTACATAGTTGTGTTTTGATATTGAGCTGATTTTAGATTGCATTGGACTAATTGCACTGGCTAATCCTACAACATATACTAAGTGCACTTAGTAGGATCTTATCAAATGGGTGCCATTGATTAAGATCCTAGACTCAAAGAGTACTTTTAGGTTTTCCCTTTAAAAACTTAGTGAATTATTATCCCACAAAATCAATTTTGAGCTATAATATCCTGAGTTCACTTTCAAGAGGTTTCAATCACTGTTTGAATACTTGTTTTCCATCATTTCGTTTTTAATCTCCCAAAATCCAAAAAAATACTTTTACATTTTAATTCAATTCAATTCATAGTTACAAATGAAAACCCCTTTATCCCAATCAGTTTACATTTCATGACATAAAGTTAACTTAGGTCTATTTATTTAAGGCTCTAGTTAAGTGAACGACCTAGGGTTGTACCCTATAATGCAATCCTTAGAAAATCTTTGAATTTAACCTCTAAGGGCATAATGAAAATTTAAAATTAGTATTCTAAGGTCATAGTGGATCCTAAGAGACTTATGGTTGGTTGCAGTAGATCCTAAGGTCAGAGTAAACCAAGCCTAAGTAAAGTTGTTGAGCCATAAAAGTAAGAGTACAATACCTCTTTGGGAAGATGATGATTAGTGATGAGTTTAAGATGTGGAAACCTCCTCAATTTGGTCAGTTAGTGCAGAGAGAATACCCTTAACTTGTCGTCAGATACCTTTGTTGTTGATTAGATCAAGCTTGATTCTCTTCTAGTCAATGAAAAAAGGTAAGGAAATGTAAGAATTGAAAGGAATAAGAGCTATAAGTCCTGAACAGTATGCATTAAGCAAGCTAAACATGAAATAAGAATGTAAAAGGACAGAGATAGGCTTTAAGATAAAGATAAAGATGGCAATGTGTAAAAAAACCTTGATAAAGGCAGAATAAGAGGAACTTAAAACACCATGATATAGTGAAATACCATGAAGATGCGTGCATTGTCAAGGCACTATTATGAATGGATATGCCTAAATGGTAGAAAGAGTGCTAAAAGATAGATGAAATGCTTAAAAGTAAGGGTTATATGCATGGAAATACCAAAAAAGTATGTAATGATATGATGTGTGAGGACAGATCCAAGATCAAAACCTAGAAATAAAGTATAATAACTGAGTTTAAAGGCCAAAATTAAGTATGAGTAGGGATATTCTCCTCCGTTAACCTCTCAATAAGGGTAAGAATAGAGATTTGACCCTCAAATTTTGAGGATAAAATTTCTTGAGAGGGGAAGAACTGTAACATCCCAAATTTTTTACCTAAAGATATAAGAAATAGCCTAAAATGGGAAGGCTATCAAATGCCAATTGGTAGGAGTCTTAAAAGTTTCCTGAAAGGATAGGAGGATTCTTCAATACTGTTTGACCATATTATTGTGTGCTTAATGTGTATGTTCTATGTCTTACAAAGCTTGGCTATGGTTTTCATTAAGTTTTAAAAGAATAAAACCCTAAGATGATATGTTTTTCAATTATGTTTAAACCATAGAAAGGATTGATTGATGTTAGATTAATGATTAAGAGGAAAAAATGAGTTGTAATCAAGTGGTTTTGCGATGAATTTTGAAAAAATCCAGCTTCTCTTTATGTTGTGTAATATTTTGGCCAGACCTAATATTCTTGATAGGGTTGGATTTTGATGATTTTGATGCTTCTAATGTGTTTAGAATGAAAAACTGTGTAGAGCACAAGTGAAAAGCAAGTTTGGAAGCATTAGAATTGAAAATTAAATTTTAAACCCTAAACCTAATGTCTCGGACAAGCTTGATGGACGGGTAAGAAATTGAATTTTGTTGAATTTGAGTTTAGAAATAGATTCCACATGTAAAATTATGTGGGAATAGCATGTGAAATCAATTTTAAAAAGATTAGGATCAAAGTTCAAAAGTTAATGTTAAAGGATTAAGTCTAAATAGAGCTATGTTTGAAATGTTATTTGTTTCCATGGCTCTAATGAATGAATAGTGTAACATCTTCCTTTGCGACCACATAACCTTTCAAATAGAACCATTTGGAACCACTTCTCAAGGCCCTAAGCTAGAAAAATTCAAGTTTCAAAATTCTTTAAATTTGGGTTACTATTCATGCAACCCTAAACTTATGTCAAATTTTGAAAAATCATAACTAAGTCTAGAAAAATCAAAATGAGGTGGTTCTAGGTTCTACTTGAAGCTTTTATAATGATATTTAGAGGAAAAATGCTCTCTGGTATCAAGCCCTTATCAATCATTCCCAAAAGTCATATAAAGAAACACTGTTTATTTGATAAATTTTCAATTTTCCAGAATTTATATCTAACTTTGGATAGGCATAACTTTTTGTACATAACTCCAATTTTGATGAATTATCTCTTGTTTTAAAGCTAAAAATATTGTCTATATATCTACCAAGTTTTAGCTTAAAACTCATTCATTTGACTAGAATCTCATTGCCATGAAAATTGGCTATTTTTGGGGTTGTTTTATACCATTTTCATGCTTTTCCTTAGATTTTCCCTCTCTTGGCATCATATAAGCATCCCATTCACATAATGCTAGTGGCAATATCACTCAAGAGGGGGGTGAATTGGGTGAGTTATAAAAATTTAAGCGAATTGAAATAGTGATATTAATAAAACAGAGAACTTCAGAGTTAGAAAGATTTCACCGTAGATCAAAGACACTAGATTTATACTGGTTCGGTCTTAACCACTTGACTTATGTCCAGTCCTCAGGACACCTCTAAGATTTCCACTGTGATCTAAGATTAACTGGGCTCTTGGTGCCTCAGTATAGCAATTGATCTTCTCAATCACTCCCCCTTACTATCGGTAAGGTTACAAACCCACTCAAGAGTCCACACTCTTGAGTTACACTCAAAAAGTGATTAAAGGTGATATATAAATCCCTCTCACAGAGTAAATAAATGAGAAGCACTGAAGCTCAACAAAGACGAAAGTAGAGTATTAAATGCAACAGTAAGATTTTTGCAAAAGGTAGCTCGTGTATTCAATAATCCGCATTCAATGCTTCTTCACGTCTTTTATAGTTGAGGAAGTTTTATAATCATTAGATGAAAGAGCTTCTAGCTATTGAGTTCAGTTGCGTGTTTTCTCAGTTGCAACAGTGTTTGCCATTTAATGCTTCTGATATGGGAGGTCACAGGCTACTGAATAACCGTTGGATAACCATTGAACTTTCTTCGTAGTCTGTAACAATACTTCAATCTAAAAAGTTTTTCCTTCAAAATGAAATTCGGGAAGATAACTGATAAAATGATAGTAATATTCTTATGATACGATAGAATTAAATCAATCAAACATTAGATCCAATATAATTATAAACTGATCAACCTTGATCAAAGACATGTTCGATAACTGGTTTATCGATTACGTTATCGATTAATTAAGATGAAGGATTTTGAAACATATAGCTATATTTATCAATCAAGTTATAGGTTAACTTATGATTGAACAGGTGATCCATAAATAGAAAGAATGACTTCACAAAGATTATGTAGTGAAAAGACTCAAGGTCAACTATGATTTTGAAACACTTAAAATAGAGTATTGAGAAAAGCTTGAAGAGAAATATTCAGAAGATTCTTGGATCTCACCGTAGCTTTTAGTATTGAAAGAGTTGGATCATTAATCGAATAATTGATTGATAAGTTTTAGATCGATCAATTTATCGATAAAGATAAGCAAGAGTGAATTTGACTTTCAAGGTATATTGATCGAAAACTTTATTGATAAAACAAAATTTAACAAAGATTTTCATAAAGAGCACAAATCTTAAGATGATCAAGTAAGTGATTGATTAAGCTCTGATCGATCAAATGATCGATAAAAAAAGTAGTCGAGAAACTCAATTCAGAAATGCCAGGAAATAATTGATCGATCACGTTATGTGAAAGCAGAATATTCAGAAGATTGGATGATCGATCATTTTATTGATAAATTAATGATCGATCAAGTGACTAAAGAAAGACTTAAATAGATTAAATCAGTGAAAAGGTAATGATCAATCATTTGATCGATAAACGGTGGATCTATCAAGTGATCGGTAAAGTAACTTTCAAAAGTATTTAACCAGAAAAAATATCGATAAACAGATGAGATATTAATGATAGAATATGTTATCGATAAAACTGTGATCGATAAAGTGATCGATGGATGGTGATTAGAACAAAATACATCGAGAGTAGGAAACTTTACCATTTATCTGTCTTCTCATCGATAACTTATTGGTCAATCAAATGATCGATAAGCACTTACCAAAACTCGTATCTTATTATCTGTCAGTTGTTCGATCACTAGATTATTGACTAATTGATCAATAATTTTCTGCAAACTTTTATACAAAACAGTGTTAATGATGATTGATCAATTAATCGATTAACACATACAAATTTGATTTTTCTATCCAATTATCGATTAATATTTCTGCTAAGTCTCTTGTTAACACAGGAACTTTTATCTATCAAGTGATCGATAAACCCTTGATCGATCAAGTGGTCGATCAACTTACTAAAACACATATTCCTTAAATTGTTATCATCAAAACCTTAAATCTAACACATAACACATATCCAAGCACAATATTATCGATCTTTTACAGCCACCGAAGTCAAAGGTACAAGTATTCAAACTTCACACATAGTTATTACAAACTTGCATGAACAAGGGTTACATAAGTTCACATAAAATCAAAAACAAGATAGGCATAGACATCTTTATCCCAACATGATCTCTCTACCCTTCTACTTGGATGATCCAACTCCTAGATTATTGATTACTTAGACATAAAATGAAGTGAGATTTTATAAAAATCCCAGAAGCAAGAACCATAATAATCATGCTAAACATGCAATGCAAGAATGCCATATGTCACTAACAAAATATCTTGCACACTAACATGCTCTTATGCCCTAGAAAGGGAGCAAGTAAACATACCATCCAATCACTCAATATTGTATAAAGCCAAGGCACATCATGTATAAAGTTAACGCATTATCATCTATCTAGTTCGACCATACCATAGCATAGAAAAATCAAACAACACAGAGCAAAACAAGCAAAGCAAGTTAGCATTCAAATTGCAAGTTCATTGCTACCTCTTTGTTATTCCAAGTATTTGGCCTTTTCTACTCCTTCTTGCTCCTTTTTGTTTCTTTAACCAATGCCTACCAATTCATGCATAAACATATGCCACATTACCATTAATGCTACATAAAATACCATTAGTTCTCAAAACAACTCCTTAAGCCCTTTTTCTTTAACTTTTGACTTTAATTTTCACTTTTGTTTTAACAAATCTCTAGGGCCATTTCTATACAATTTTTCATGTAAAATTCAAATATCAACTTAGTTTTATCAAGATCAAACTTCTCCATAGTCCATATTGATCTTGGCCGAGAGGTATGTGATTTAAGGTTCAAAGTTTCATTTTTGATTCCAATGCTTTCAAACACTTTTTCTTGGTGTGTTCTTACATAAAATCATATTCTAAACTTATTAGAATTATCAAATTAATCTGAAATAATCTTTAATCCCTTGTACTACCCTTAGTTGAATTGCTTCTATAAGTTAGGAAATTTCAATTTCTTCTAAATCAATCAAAACAACAACCAAACAAGCGAGCTCAAGTCCTTAATCATGGTTTCTATCCTTTCTTCATTATTTCAAAAATCTAGATAGCATATTGCTTATGGTTTTTGGCCACCAAACTCTACTTGAACAAGCTAAAACCATAGTCAAATGGAAGCTCTTACATACCTTGATTAATCCTTGATCTTTGCTTGATAATTCTTTGCCTTTTCCTACGTGTTCTTCCTCCCATAAGATCAGCTTTTTAGCAGCAAAACCTTTCCCCTTTTAGTTGTCAAACCAACTAAAATTGAAGGCTCGAGAGGGGGTATAAATAGGCCTCAATTCAGCCTCTCTCAAGCTCCATATGTGACATCCTGAAAATCTTAACCCTAAGATTAAGGGAATTAAATAGATCAAGAGCCAGTTAAGGTAGAGGAAATTATAGCTAGCACCAGTATGAATTTTGAAATCTGGATAAAGACTCAACTGATATTTTAAATATCAATTCAAGAAAGATTTAATTGAGAATTTAAGTGAGAAATTCTCAAAAATTCTTAAAAAATCACAAAAAAATAGAAATAAGGGTCAAGGAACTGTACTTGAGGCCCATGAGAATTATTATAAGAAAAATAAATAAATATATAATTTTCTATATTTACAGAAATTTTTGGTTACACAAAGTAAGAATAACCAAAAGTTAATTATGAAAAATATTTAGAGGCCTCAATAATTCTGGAAAAAATATGAAAAATTATCTTGGAGGATTATAACAATTTATAAATTATTTGGACTTTAATTGATGAGGAGGTTAGCTTTAATAATATTTAAAGTATAATTATCATTCGTAAAGAGCTGATTTTGGAAAAAAGGGAATTTAGAGGATTCTTGAGGGAATAAAATTCCAAGAAAAATCATGGAACTTCCCTACACTAAGAGGAGGCTAGCAGTGCATTGAAATGAATTTTTTGAGATAGTAAAATTGACAGGATATAGAAAAAATTCATCCAGCACTGCACCGATACTTAGTGTAATTTAAGGATAACTAGAAAAGTAAAAAATTTGGCAAAAATCCCCAACCCATTAAGCCTAAGAATCACACCTAATTGTCCCAAGATAGGGAGAAAATAATTAAAAGAAAAAGAAAAGAAAATAGTTTCTAGAAGGTGATTAAGGAAAAGTTAATCTTGGATTAAGAAAATTAACCAATGTTAATGTGTGGTAATCTTAGTATGACATAGGCAAGGTGACTCATCCTAATGACATGACATGGACAAGTGGCAAGCTCACAAGCTTCCTACCTTAAGATTTATCCATGTGTAAAGTGGTAAAAATCAAGGGCTAAGATCTTACCACCTATCCTTTGTTATTTCTTGCAACTTCAAGGGTTAAGAGATAAGGCAAAGCTCTATAAATAGCCCTTCCCACCCTCACAATTTCAGCCAAGAGGAGATCATTAGGGGAGATTATGTTGCTCTTGAGTTTAGAGAGAGAATAGGCTATTTCTAGAGAGAGAAAGTCCACCTAAGTTTAAGGAATCACCAAGGTAAGCTCCTATGCTTTTTGTGATTTATTGTGGGCTATTTTTATGTCAATTTATGTTGATTTGGATGTCTATTTTCTAAGGGGAAATGCTACCAAAATTTTTAAAAAATTGGAAGAATTTATCTAGGAGTTTGAAACCTTAGATAAACACTTAAAAAGGATAGGATTTGATTTGTTTTGATTGAGCTTTGGAAAGAAAATCCAACCCTTATACCTAAGGAAGTGTTTAAGCCAAAGAGAGAAAATGGGGTTAGAATTGGATTTGATTCAATTTAATGCTTCCAATGTGTTTAAATGATGACATGGTGTAGGGAAACACCAAGAAAGAAAGCTTGGTAGCATTAAAATTGAAAATAGAAATTTTGTTTTCCAAAGGATATCAATTTGGCCAAATTGAGATCTATAGGGAGGAATTGGATTTTCATAAATCTAAGTGGATATTTGAATTCTACAAGAAAAATTATCTAGAAATGGCCTAAGAGATTTAAAGAATCAAAGTTGTAAGTAATAACCCAAAAATCAAAGAAAAGGGGTTTAAGAGTTATTTGATTTATGTTTTGGATGAAATAATAATTTGTGATATCCTATTGTATTATCAATAGGCCTAGCATCAAAAGAGAAAAGTATTACTCAAGAAGAAGAGCTTGAAGGAAAGGAAAAAGGCTTAAAAGAGGTAGCTAGCATTTACTATCTAAATGTTACATTGCATTGTATTTATTGCTTTATGTTATGCTATGTTGCTATGCCATGATGTGAATGAGATGATGATGTTATGTGATGTATAATTCCATGCATGTAATGTCTTAGCTTATGCTATATTAAGTGTTATGAATGAGAAGTACGTTATGTCCTTTCCATGACATGTGTATTAGGTGAAGGTATGTATTAGCAAGTTCATTTAGCATAAAATGCTTTGCTTGTGTGACATTGTGAATGTGGTGCTATGCTACTAAGATTCCTATGAATCTTACACCATGTTGAACAAAAACTTAGAGCCTTTATCATCACAGGAAAAGGGCATGAAGATGGTGTCACATCTCAAGTTTTGGACCTAAAAGTACCAGAATTAGCCTGAAATGGGCAGGCTACTAGACCTTTTTGGGCAGAGGTCTTAGAGATTCCATGGAAGGACAGAGAGATTCTGAGAGACTAAATTGCAAAGGGAAAGTTTTCTGGAACTATGAAAAGAGGAAGTTAAAAACTCAAATAAAGTTTCAAGGCCCAAAAAATGAGAAATGGAGATAAATATAGGCCAAAGGTTATGTTTGAGGCCTCAATGAGGTGAATTATGATGTTAAGCTAAACCAGGGGCAAAATCGTAATTTTGTTAAGTCTTGGGTTTGCAAGAGCAAAAATGAAAATTATGCTCGAAAATCCCAGAAAAATCCCAGACAATAGGAAATAATAGGTTAAGGCTTGAACACCTCAAAAAAATTCCAAAAAAAATAGGAATATGGTTTAGAGCCCCATGTGAGGCTGAAAATGACAAAAATGCCCTTGGAAGGAATTTGTGGAATTCCCAAGGTTTTGACTGATTTTGAATATTATCGAAAATAAATTATTTAAAGTACAGGGAGGACTCAAACAATTGGAAGAAAATGGGAAAAAATACTTGTGGAATTATCATATGTTTTAAAAATAATTCCGTCCCCAGAAAGCAAAGTTGGCTTTAATGGAATTTAAAGCCTATTTATACACTATCGAGGGAAAGTCAAAGTCAAAGGTCTAAAGGTTAACTTTTAACTTAAAAAATTAGAAAATTTTCCCATAATGAATAAATAGTATTGGTACCCAGAGACAGATTCTCAGAGTCGTAGACCGGTAGAAAGAATTCGATCAAGTTTACTCCGAAATAAATATTATTAATTATTTAAAAATGGAAGAACGAGGGAAGAGCATCACTTCCTCTTTAGGCATGTTATATAATGCCATGTGTATTTATTTGAGATGAGAAAATGGTGCTAGAACATGTCCCAATGGTCCCGGGTAAGTCAAGACCAAAAAGAGTACCCGATACAGTGCAAAATGGCAAGATAGGTAAAGGAATGCCTAAGGGATATATTTTGTAAGAATTTTATATTAATTTTCTCCCTATTTTAATGCTAAAATGATATAGGGATATGAAAGAAACAAGTGTATGATTAGATGAAAGATAAGTGTACGGTTGGATGAAAAATACTTGTATGATTGGATGCAAAACACTTCTACGGTTGGATGCAAACCACGTGTACGGTTAGATTAAAGGCATGTAGCTTGATGATGTAAGAATGATATCATCAAGATTATGTAAGCATGATGTCATAAGGACACTTGTCACCACAATTCAAAGAGGAGAGATGGACAGTCAAGATTAAGTCGCATATTTTCAAGGTCAATGGCTAGGATTTGTCCTTAAACTCTATAAATACCCCCTCCCTTCCTCCCATTTCATCCAAGCTCAAGAAAACCATGGGGAACCTTTTGCAAAATGAATTCTAGAGAGAGAAAAAAGAAGGAGAGAGAAAAGCCAAGTGATCCTATGCAAGATCAAGCTCTAAAACAAGGTACATTTATGGTTTTTGATGTAGTTTTCACCGCATTTGCTGTTATTGAGTTTGGTTATGGATTTTAATGGTTTTTAGGAGCTTAAAACCCTTAGGGGATATGCTGCATGAAATTGCTAAGGATAGGGGAGGATGAAATTGAAGTTAGAATAATGTTTAAAGGCTTGAAAAGAATAAGAATCAAGTGGCTTTATGTTAAAATTGGTTGAAATTCATGACTATGTAACCTGAGCAATATTTTGGTAAAATCTTGTTCATGAGGAAGGATTTTGATTTTGATTATTTTGAGCTTGAAAATAGATTCTACATGCAAAATTGTGAGGGAATAACATGTGGAATTAATTTTAAAAAGGCTGGAAAGCAAGCTCAAAAGTTAGAAGTCAATACAGTTTAAAGAAAAAGTGTTGATGTTGTTGATTACCATGATTCTAATGAATGAAGGGAAATGATGTGTTGATATATTGATGGCCATGAAACATCAAGAAAAATGAATGGCAAAGGTTAAGCAAGCAACCTTAATGGTTAGAAGCAAAAAGGAGCAAGAAGAAAGCTTAAGGGTACAAGGTAGTGAACTTACCCCTTTATGTGCTTTATGTGGTATGCTTATGTGTTGGTTTCTATATGTTGATTATATAATGTTGTGACATGATGATTGTTGCTAAAAATACTGTTCTTAATATGTTTTTATGGTCATTCATTTTTATACCAAGCATAAAGCATGTCACTAGTTAATCTAAGTTTATGAAAAATTACATACTATACATTGGCATCCATCTTGCATATGTCTGTGGTAATGTTTGCTACTGAGATTCTCCTAAATCTCACTCTCCCTTAACCAACCATAATAGGTGATAATGATCAAGCAAATGATGCATCAAGTAGAAGCAACGAAAGAGGAAAAGAATCAAGGAAATTCATTGGATTACATTATATAATTTATGACAACATATGTTGTAAATGTGACATTGATAGTATATGATGATAAATGATGATGATGACCTGTATAATTGATTATGATAGTATATGGGAGTATTTATGGATTGATGGAATGGTATTATGCAAGGAAAAAATTAATTATGAATTATTAATACAAGTTAGGGAGATAAAGCATCCCTAAAGGAGCCATAAATTAGTGATAGAGTAAAGATGAGGCAAACGATCGATTCTGCCCATGAAATTTAATATAATTTAAGTACATATCCTGATCTTTAAAACAAGTGATAGATCACCTAAAATAGATGTGTGCTAAAATTTATGCTTGTCAAAATTAGGGCAGAGAAACTAGAATGTATAGTTTCAACCAAATGAACAATAAACTTCAATGAATAAACTGATATGAATTGGCAAAGCCTAAGTCCAGTTTTATATTTTTTCCCTCTGGAGAATTGAAAGATCTTCAAATAGAATTTTGAACCACCTCAATACTTCTATAGTTAGTTATGATTTTTCAAAATTAGACCAAAAATCTGAAATTTAACTGCGAACAGTAACCCGAGAACCAATTGTAAATTTTCAATCTACGAGCTTGTTTTGTGAATCGCTTGAACCATAACACTTTTAAATACATACTCTAAGAGTTTAAAGGAAGTATGTTTTAGATGGTCAATGTATGAATAGAGTATAGTTGCAATAGCACTTTATAATCTTTAATCATTTCATGCATTATTGAGGAAGAATGTACATGAATATTTTGTGATAACTTTATATGACTACTTTACACAATTATATGATAAAGTATGTTGTGGAAATCAATTATGTGGTTGATTAATTGGTATGCCAAGCTAGAGAATTAATTGTGGAGAGAATAGTGAGTTAGGGATAAAAGTCAACTATTTGAGAAGAAGTTTTGACCAACGTGAATCTAAGCAATTGAGGGACTTAATTTAAAAAAATTTCCATATCAATAGATCTTATTTTTTTTTCCTTTAAAATGAGTGGTAATATGCCTCTAATGGATAACTGTGCAAGAAGTTATGTCTCTCCGAAGTTAGGCAAAAAAAAAAACTAAAAAAAATTGAAAAATGACCAAATGAATAGTACTTTTTGAAATTAAATTTAGGCTTGAATTTGAAGACAATTTGTCCATAGCTTATTTTTTCTCAAAATATATTCTAAAAATATTTCAATAGAACTTGGAATCACCCATTTTAATTTTTCTAAAATTAATTATGAATTTTCAAAATTTGGTTAATTTATGAGTTGTTGTGAATAGTAACTGGTGAGCAAAATTTTTCAAAGTCCAATTTTTTAAGCTTTTGGCCATCAAATATGATTTCATTTACCTCTAATTGGATGGTTATTAGGTAAAAAGTGAAGGTGTTACACCATATATCCCTTAAAAATATAAGTTAAAAAGGCTATGTGTCCACCTTCATAAGTTGCAGAAAATTGAAGCAAGCCAAGTTTCCTCAAGTAATCATGTGCTTTGCCTGATCATGTGATCAAATTGTATTATTTTATTTCTTAATCTATTTGACAACATAGGCCACAAACTTTTTGGGCTTTTCTGACCCAAATTCATGCCTAATGGGCTAAAGAAAGAAGGAGGCAATATAACACCTTAAATCCTATACATTTCCCAATCCGGTTCGACTAAAATTCCTATCTAATTTCTAATAATAGTTTTAGATCTCCAAAAATTCATTTCTACCCATCAAAAATATTATTTTAATATACAAAGGTGCCCTGAATTTTTTTAGAATTTATCTCATCCTCTAACTACCTGTATTGAAGTTTCTCCAAAATCATGTCTTACCGATAAGATTTTGGCAATAATTATTCTAAAATTAATTGTTTCACTTTCAGAGGATAGAAATAATTTTATAATCTCACATAAACCTTCAAATAGTCTTCTCATATTTTTTCTAGAATTATTGATGCCTCTATATATTTTAAATAATTTTTTTGACCAATTTTTCACTGTTTAATTGGAAAAACTTCTATTTACAAAAAAATTTTGTAATAAATTATTTTTATGCTAACTTTACCTCTAAAACCTCAAATATGGTTCTAAGCTCTCTATTTTATTTTTCTATGATTTTTTAAGAATTTTCTAGGATTTTTACCCAACTTTTCTATTTTGCCCTTCCTGGACTGATAAATTAAAAAATGCCAGTTCAGTCAGGGGTCAGATCTCAATTTACAAGTTGTTTCAGCTTTAAATATACTTTACTACTTGGCTCTCTATCTAATTTATTATTCATACTCACAGGGTTAAAATTAGTGGGATGTGACAAATGGCAATGATATGTTGATGTAATTAAAGTCATTGGACATTAAGGAAGATGAATGGAAAATATTGTTCAAGTATTATTAAAGGTTAGCTATGTAACATTTTACCTTTGTACCTAATAACACATCAAATGGAAGCATTTGGAACCATATTTGTTGGCCACAAGATTAGAAAATCAAACTTTCAAAACTTTGTTTTTATGTTACTATTCACAACAACACTTAAAATTTTTAGCTAATTTTAAAAAATCATAACTAATTGTAGAAAAATCAAAACATAATGGTTCCAAGTTCCCCTTGAAGCTTTATTAATTATCTAGTAGGAACAATACTCATTGGTCTCATTACCTTACCACTCAAGCCCAGTTTTAAGCCAAAGTGGTACTATTCATTTGGTCATTTTTTAATTTTTTAGCATTTATGCCTAAGATAGGCATAAATTTTTGCACAAAACTCTAATTGTAATGAATTACCACTCATTTTAAAGCTTAAAATGAGATCTAATAGCTTGCCAAAATTTGTGACCAAATTCTATCATTTACTTAGATTCATGTAGTTACCAAATTTGACCTTTATTAGGCTATTTTTATCCCTTTATTATGCCATTTCTTGGAGATTCTGGCTTTTCTCAAATCATGTAATCATAACCCAAACATAATGGCATATAGACACAACTTAGTTATAGCTTGCATCACTATAAATCCATTAGATTTTTCATACATAACTATTTACAATTTATACAAAATAAGTCTCTAGTACATAATTCATTATCATCAAGGGAGTCCTCATGCTAACTACATTTTCTTTCCTTTGCCTTTTGTTAAGTCAACTCCTAATTGTTGTAATTTAAATATGGAAGGGGTAAGGTTTTATAGAAATCTCAGTAGTAATAAACCACAACAAAATGTCAATAATGTAATGCATGCCTTGTTATATATCAATACACATCTCATGCATCATTATGTTCACTATACACATCTCATGCATATCATTTCATTATCATGCCATAGAAAGGGAGCATGTCATCATACTATTCTATTTCACAACTCAACTATGCATATTGTTAAGGCATCAAATGCAAGGAGTTTCATACAATATAACACATTTAGCTCAACCACCTCATAGCATAACATATATAGCAAACAACACACAAACGAAATTAACATTAAGTTATAGATTCCTGCTACCTCTTTCAAGCTTTAACCTTTGCTTTCCTTTCTTGCTCTTGTAGCTCTCCTCTTGCCAATGCCAATCGCCTACCAAGCATTCAAGAGGGCATTCCCATCAACTTAACAATTCCATTAATACTCTAACCCAAAACCCTTGCCCTTTAACCTTTATTTTAGGGTTTTAGTATCATCTTCTTTTACTTAACTTCCATATACTTTTCCTACATGATTTTTCATGTAAAATTCATATATGAACTTAAATTTATTAAAATCTAACTCCCTCTTCCATTTCTAGCTTTGGTTAAGAGGTACCCTATTGAAATTCAAAAATTCCATTGTTAGTTTTAGTGCTTCAAAACAACTGTTCTTCACATATCCCTACATAATTTTACCTCTTAAACTCATTGGAAGTATCAAAATAACAAAAATCAAACCCTAGCTCTAAGAACTAGGTTTGGCCGAATCGTATCTCTAATTTTCATGAGTTGAAATTCTTTCCAGAACAAGGTTTAAACACCACTTTTTAACTATTTTCTATCCCCTAATCCATACATAACCTACGCATCATTCATTTCTTTTCATAAACAAAATTGACCAGCACCAAACCCTAGGGTTTCTAACCAAATTGAACAGCACCAAACCTTAGGATTTCTAACCTTTAACTTCCATCAAAACCATATTTAAATCTATCAAAACATAAGGCACTATTTAGCTGTCTGTAACGCCTTATTTTTGTACCCACTAGTGCATCAAATAAAAGCATTTGGAACCACATTTATTGGCCATAAGACTATTCATAATAACCACTAAAATTTTGGTCAATTTTGAAAAATCATAATTAATTGTAGAAAAATTGAAGCACAGTGGTTCCAAGTTTTATTTAAAGCTCTATTAATTTTCTACACGGTTAAAATACTCATTGGTCTCATTGCCTCACCATTCAGTTCTAATTTTAAGTCAAAGTGATACTGTTCATTTGGTTATTTTTTAATTTTTCAAAATTTATGATACTATTCATTGGGTTATTTTCTAATTTTTCAAAATTTATGCCTAAGTTTAGATAGGCATAAATTTTTGCACAAAACTTTAATTTTTATGAATTACCACTTATTTTAAAGCTCAAAATAAGATCTAATAGCCTGCCAAAAAATTCATGAAAATTCCATCATTTACTCAGATTCACAAAGTTACCAAATTTGACCTTTATTAGGCAATTTTTATCCCTTTATTATGCCATTTCTTAGAGATTCTTAATTGCTTTTCTCAAATCATGTAATTATAACTCAAATACAATGGCATATAAACATAACTTAGTTATAGCTTGTATCACTATAGAGCCATTAGATCTTTCATACATAGCTATTTACAATTTACACAAAACAAGTCTCTAGTACATAATTCATCATCATCAACGGAGTCCTCATGCCAACTCCATTTTCTTTCCTTTATCTCTTGGTAAGTTGGCCCCTAATTATTTTAACTTAAATATAGAAGTGGTGAGATTTCATAGAAATCTCAGTAGCAATAAACCAAAACAAAATGTCAACAATGCAATACATGTCATGCTATATATCAATCCACATCTCATGCATATCATTTCATCATCATGCCATGGAAAGGGAGTCTGCCATCATACCATTCCATTTCATGACTCAACTATGCATGTTGCTAAGGCATCAAATACAAGGAGTTTCGTACATCATAACACATCTAACTCAACCACCTCATGGCATAATATGAATAGCAAACAACACACAAAGCAAGTTAACATTAAGTTATAGGTTCTTGCTACCTCTTTCAAGCTTTAATCCTTGCTTTCATTCCTTGCTCTGGGAATTCTCTTCTTGCCAATTCCAATTGTCTATCAAGCATTCAAGTGGGCATCGTCACCAACTTAACAATTCCCGTAATACTTTAACCTAAAACCCTAAACCTTTAACCTTTATTTTAGGGTTTTAGTATCATCTTCTTTAACTTAACTTCCATATGTTTTTCTTGCAAGATTTTTCAGGTAAAATTCATATATGAACTTACATTTATCAAAATCTAACTCCTTCTCCTATTTTTAGCTATAGGCAAGAGGTACCTTATTGAACTCCAAAAATTTTATTTTCAATTTTAATGCTTTCGAATATATGTTCTTCACATATCGTCACACAATTTCACCTCCTAAACTTATTAGAAGTATCAAAATAACAAAAATCAAATGCTAGCTTCAAGAACCAGGTTTGGCTGAATGGTACCTCTAAATTACACAAGTTGATGTTATTTTAAAAACAAGGTTCAAACATCATTTTCCAACCATTCTCTATCCTTTAATCCATACACAATCCTTAAATCATTTATATCTCAACAATAGCCATTTTGGGTAGCATCTAAAGTTAGGGTTTTCATGCTCCAAACTCTATCAAAACCATATTTAGATAATCAAACCATAGAGTACCATAAACTAGAAGAAAATCCAAGCTCTTATCTTAGTTTAGCTCTTAATTTGATCTAAGTTTGGCTTGATCTTCTTCTCCTCCTTCTTCTTCTCACTTTGGCCAAAATTCTCTCCTCTCTTTTCACTTTTGGGCTGACCAAAAACTTAGTCTTAAAGGAGGGAAGGTAGTATTTTTAAAAATTTGCTTAAATCCTAGCTCTTAATCTTTTTTGTGTGTCGCTTGATCTTGGCTACTCATTTAATCTTTTTGGCTAAGTGTCCCTTGTCTTCTTGATTCTTGCCACCTAAACCTCTTAGGTGTCCCTTTTATTCAATAGAAGTGCCACCTCATGAGACGCATCATGAAACATCCTTCCTTTAACCCCCTTGAGTATACATTTAGAAGCGTTATGGCTTAAGTGGATCACAAAACAAGCTTATAGATTGAAAATTTAAAGGTTAATTCTAGGGTACTATTCACTATTTAAATTCTAGATTTTTAATTTAACTTTGAAAAATAATAAGTAACTATAGAAAAATTGTATTGAGGTGGTTTAAAATTTTATTTGAAGCTCTTTCAGTTCTCTATAGGGAAAAAAGTATAAAACTGGATTTAACCATTGCCAATTTGTACAGTTTATTCGTTGAAGTTTACTGTTCATTTAGTTAAAATTGTACTTTTCAGTTTCTCTGCGCAACTTTCATCAAGCATAACTCTTAGTACACACATCCATTTTAAATGATCTACTACTTGCTTTAAAACTTAGGATGTGTAATCTAATCATGCCAAATTTGGCAGGTAGAATCAATTATTTGCCTTACTTCCACTCTGTCACTATTTCGTGGCTCCTTTAGGGATACTTTAGCCCCCTAACTTGTATTAAAAAAAATTCATGATTAATTCTTTCCATGTATAATCTCATTCTATCAATCTATAAACTATTCCCATACATTATCATAGTCAATTATATATGCCATCATCATTATTTGTTATCACATAACATTAGTGGGTGTTTATATCATATATTAACATACAAATTATACAATATAATATAATACATTTCTTAAATTCTTTTCCTCTCTTCCTTGCTTCACTTCTTGATTTCTTCTCTCATGCTCTTTGCACCTATTATGGTTGATTAAGGGAGGGTGAGATTTAGGAGAATCTCAATAGTAAACATCACCATCAATGCATACAAGATGGATGCAAGTGTATAATATGCTTACTTGATCTAGCTTATGGTTACTTATAATATGTTCTCATGCTCAATGTTTCTCATTAACATGCATGGCCATGGAAAACATCAAAGAACATAACATCTTACTAGTATTTGCATCTCATATCATTTCAAGCAACATAATACATATCAACACATAAGCATGCACATCAAGCACACAAGAAAGGTAAGTTTACTACGTTTTATCCTTAAGCTTTCCTTCTTGCTCCCTTTAATTGCCAACTACTAGGATTGCTTGAACAATCTTGCCATTCCTCTTTCTTAGTGTCTCTTGGCCCTAATTTCATAATACATAATAATAACCAATCCATTAAGACTATGAAAAACCATTAACCATTTTAACTCTTAAACTTGTTCCTCTTTAACCTTAATTTTCACTTTCTTTTCCATAGCCTTTATGATTGAACCCAAGTATTCTCTATTAATTGATGATATTTTTAGGGTTTTTGTTGTTTTTTTGGCTCTTTTTGGTATTATTTATGCTTAATTGAGGTTGAGAGTCTTCGTTTTGAATTAGTGTCGTTTAGGGCTAAAATTGTCATAATTAGTTATTAATTATATTCAATTAATTTCTAGGACAATTGATACTTCAAACTATTGCTTTTCATTGCAGGATACTCAAAAAAGTTAGAGCCAAGATTAAAGACTAAGATATTACAACACATAAGATCAAGAGTATCAACACTAGAAGCCTTCACCATGGTGAAGCAAATCCTTCGCCGCGGCGCAACATTGGAATCTCACCTGAGACCTCTCGATCAAAGTTCACCATGACGAAGTCACAAGATCAAGAGAAGTACCTCTCAAGAATGGTTCTCCATGGGGAAGTCATTCCTTTACCGTGACAAGACCTTCGAATTAGTAACCTAGATCCAACCCTTTTTGGAAAATTAACCTACCTGCTCGTGGAAACCGACCCATTCCTCCCCTTTACCTAATTAGAAACCCTATTTTCATGCATATACTTCATTCTATTTAGACATAAGCTCCATCTATCATCCTCTCTCACTTTCTCTCATCAAATCCTAATCTCCTCCATTTTCTACTATCAAACCTCCATCACGTGTAGCTCAGATTCATTCCCAGTTGTAATGCTTCATAGCTGAATATGTGGCTAGGCGTTTCTTTTACTCTTGAAGGTGGATTAGTGGCTTGAGTTTAAGGACCTTAGAAAGGGAGTAGCTTAATCTGTGGTTTAGCTATGTATTTATGAATTCCCAAGTCTAGGGTTTGTAAATTATAGCTGAGCTGTTTGATTGTAGTTGTAATCAATTTTGGATATTCATTATGTGTAGTTTGGATTGGTTAATGTAAAACTCTGTGCTTCAATATATGTACTTACATATATGTCTCTTTGTAATCCTCTTGATTCCTGGTTATCTTATATGGTTATGTCTTGATATTGAGC
Organism: Neltuma alba; assembly: GCF_004799145.2. Taxonomy (NCBI): domain Eukaryota; kingdom Viridiplantae; phylum Streptophyta; class Magnoliopsida; order Fabales; family Fabaceae; genus Neltuma; species Neltuma alba. The sequence goes on along the minus strand of NW_021635415.1, from coordinate 43,403 downwards.
TGATTTTGGGTTACATTAGGCTAATTGCATTGGCGAATCCTAATACACACATAAAGTATACTTAATAGGATCTTATGAAATGGGGTGCCATTGCTTAAGATCCTAGACTTAAAGAGTACTTTAAGGTTTTCCCTTTAGAACTTGGTGATTTTTACTCCCACTAAAATTAATTTTGAACTATGATAGCCAAAGTTCACTTTTAAGAGGTTTGATCATTATTTTAACACTTGCTTTTAATCATTTCATTTTAAATTTCCCAAAATCCAAAAATATATTTACCTTTTAATTCAGTTTAATTCATAGTTTCAAATGAAAAACCCCTTTTTTCACAATTAGTTTGCATTTCATGGCATATGGTTAACTTAGGCCCATTCATTTAAGGCTCTAGTTAAGTGTATGACCTGGGATTGCACCCTATAGTGCAATCCTTGGATAATTTTTGAATTTAACCTCCAACGGCATAACAAAATACTAAAATCACTTTAAAATCATTCTTTTGGTTATTTCTCACTCAATTTGTCGTGAGGAATCCAAATATGAGCTTGGATTTATCAAAATCCAACTCCTTCCCTTTGAATTCTAATTGGTTGAACAATATGCACATAGGGTCTGAGATTTTCATTTTCAATTCTAATGCTTCCAAATTTGTTTTTTCACCTTTACCCTACACAATTTTTCATTTTAAATACATTGGAAGTATCAAAATCATCAAAATTCAATCCTAGCCCCAAGAACCAGTTCTGGCCAAAATCTTACTTAAGTTCCATAATCATGAAATTCAACCAATTTGTACATGAAACCACTTGATTCTTGTTCCTTTCAAGCCTTTAAACATTATTCTAACATCAATTTCATCTTCCCCTACACTTAGAAATTTTGTCCAGCATACCCCACAAGGTTTGCAAGCTCCTAAAAACCATTAAAATTCATAACCAAGGTCAATAATAATAAGAGTAGTGAAAACTATATCAAAAACCATAAATATATCTTGTTTTAGAGCTTGATCTTGCTTAGGATCACTTGGTCTTTCCCTTCCTTTCTTCTTTCTCTCTCTATAATTAATTTTGCAAGATTTTCCACATAGTTTCCCCTAGGCTTAGGATGAAATAAGGGGAAGAGAGGGGTATTTATAGAAAACAAGATTAAATCTTAGCCCTTGATCTTATAAATAGGTGGCTTAATTTTAACCATTCATTTTGCCTCTTTCTCTTATGGTGGCAAGTGTCCTCATGACATCATGCTTACCTCTTCTTGTTTACATCATGCTTATATTATCAACCCACATGTCTTTTATCCGATCGTACATGTGTCTTGCATCTAACCGTACATATATCTCTTGCATGTCCCTTCATCATTTTGTCATTAAAATATGGAGGAAATTAATAGGAAATTTGTGCAAAATGCAGCCCTTAGGTTTTCCTCCACCCATCTTACCGTTCTTCCCTTATTCTTCTATTAAAATAATTAATATTTATTTTAAAGTAAACTTGACCAAATTCTTTCTACCAGTCCACAACTCTGAGAATCTGTCTCTAGGTACCAATAATGTTTATTCATCACAGGAAATTTCTTTAATTTTTCTTAAGTCAAAAGTCAACCTCTAGACAGTTTACTTTGACTTTTTCCAGATGGCGTATAAATAGGCTTTAAATTCTATTAAAGCCAACATCTTCACTTCATTCAAAAAAAAAAAAAGCCAACATCTTCACTTTCTGGGGATGGAATTATTTTTAAAACCTGTGATAATTTCTCAAGTATTTTTCTCCCATTTTTGTCCAATTATCTAAGGCCTCCTTATATTTTAAATAATTCAATTTATGCTAATATGTAAAATTAGTCAAAATCCAGGGAATTTGACAAATTCCTTCTAGGGGTATTTTCATTAGTTTTAGCCTTATACGGGTCTCTGGATTATTCCTATCTTTTGAAATTTTTTTCAAGTATTCAGGGCTACTTTCTATCACTACCTCCTTTCGACTTGAAACTTTTCAAAGTTGCTTTTTAGGTCCTTGCTTAGGTTTAGCCTTAGGAATCCTCTTACTGAGGTTCTTAGCACAATCTTTAGCCCTTAATTACCCCAACTCCTTATACTGGATCCCCAAACTTTGTCACACCTTCTTTATTAGCGTATTATACATCAGTTAGAACCATTACAACCCATTTCTCATAGCTCAAAGATGAAAAATTTCAAGTTCAAAATTTTTCATTTTTGTATTGTCCGTACACTGTTCACAACATTTTAGGTTAACTTCAAAAATTTATAACTACATGTAGAAAAATCAAAACTAAGTGGTTCCAATTTTTATGTGAAGCTTAATATACGTTCTATAAGGAAAAAATACCTACTAGACTCATATCCATCTAAAACAGAGCTAGAAAATTCGACTAGTTGCACTGTTCATTTGGTTAATTTTCAAATTTTTAGTATTTTTACCTAACTTTGGAAGAGCATAACTCTTAGCACAAAACTAAAATTTTAATGATCTACCACTTATTTTAAAGCTAAAAATGAGCTCTATAAGACTGCCAAATTTCATATCTAAATTCATCCATCTGCTCATTATCTTATGTGGCATAAATTTGCCCTTGTTTTAAGCAACTTTATCCCCTAATCACCTTTTTCTTGAATTTCTTTTCACCTTCCCAAATGCCAATTCAATTGAGTATTCCATGACCCATAATTGCAGCATTCAAACACATTACATAAATATGGACATGACATAATATCATTCATAATCCATTACAATATTGTCATGAAGTTGTCAACATATATTATATAACATCAAATAACATTACATAATTCACAATATTCCTTCAACCCAACACCAATTCCTTTCCTTTTTCCATGGATGAGCCACTCCTTAATGAGACATAAATTAACATAGGAGGAATGAGATTTCATAGAAATCTTAGTAGCAATTGAATTATAATTGTCATGTATATCAAGCAAGTTATAATGTGACATGCTTTAGAACTTCAAAACATTCTCAGGTCACACAAAATCATGCTTTGCATTATAACAAAAGAGAAACAACAACACTTTTACATTAACATATTTCTATGCATCTGGCCAAAACACAACCCAATATCATTAAACCAATAATAATCACAACACAAGTTCCTCAATCAAAGCAATTAACATAATCACAATAAACAAGCAAGCTAAACATTCAAATTATAATTCAATGCTACCTTTCACACTTGAACAATTCAGTCTCCTTGATGTAACTTGACTCTCTTTGCTTTCTCCTCACAAAACTTATTGTTTCAAGCATGAATATAAACTACCTTAACAACTTAAACACACACTTTAACTTCAACCTACAAACTTTGCCCTTTTCCTTTGATTTTTAACAATATTATTCCTCCTTTGGAATCAATGATCTCTGGGCTCAATCCTACATAGTTTTTCATGAGGAATTCAAAAATCTAATTAGATTTATAAAGTTTAAACTCCTTCCTTATCAACTCACATTGGCGAATAGGGGTATATGACTTTCCAAAAATTCTATTCTTAATTCTAAAGATTTTAAATACTTCCCTTTAGTATATCCCTACATAAAAACACATTTTAAACCTATTGGAATCATTAAATCATAGCAAAACAAATTGCTGAACTGAGTTCTCCCTTTGGTTGAATTGAACAACACAAACCCTAACTTGGTTTTCTTCCAAAAACTACTCCATACATCACTTAAATAAGCTTATTCCGCATGATATTTAAGGTTTCTATTCTTTCCTAATGCATGAATATTCAAACCAAAAATGGATAGCATTTCATTTAATATTTCATGCCAAAAACCTAACCAAAACTAGCTTAGATCTTAGGGATAACAAGGCTTAAACATACCTTGATGATTCCTTAATGAAAGCTAGCTAATTTCTTGTCCAAACTCCTTTAAAATTTTGGTCTAAAGGTCTAGTTTTCAATTGAGCAGAACTTTCCCTTACATTTTCCAATTTCCTACCATTTTCTTGTACTTTAGGGGTATTTATAGACAAAAATTTTCTGCCATTCCCCCTCCATTTGGATGACCAAGCTGCCACCTAAGGGGGTTATTTAGCAGCCATCAAGTGCAAGATGGGTTCAGATTTTTCCAAGTGTACAATTGCCAGAATTTCCCAACATTTATCCACAAAAAGTGGGTTTTATTTAATTAAAATAGTAGGGTCCAGAAGATGCATGGAATTAGACCTTAATTAGGCCTAATGTAGGTCCCACAAATGGTTTAGGATGGCCCAAAAAGATGTCCTATAAACTAAAAAACAATCCTAATCTATTCCACTGCAAGACATGGATGGAGTGATTTGAGTTTTACTGCATTGCTTACACTTTTGCAAGACATGCTTCCAGAGAAAAATAAACTTCCTACCAAAACATTTGAGGCTAAGCAAATTCTTTGCTTACTGGGATAGGTTATGAAAAGATTCATGCATGTCTAATGACTGCATTTTATTTTGAAATCAGTATGCATTATTGGAGAAGTGCCCTACATGTAATGCATCACGATATGGGAAGAAAGGCAAAAATCCTTTGAAGGTCCCTTGGAAGGTAAAAATCCTTTGAAGGTCCCTTGGTATTTTCCCATTATTCCAAGATTTTGATGCATGTACAGTAATGCAAAAAATTGCTAAGCAGTTAACATGGCATACAAATAAGAGGATTGAAGACATGAAGCTTAGGCACCCTGCAGATTCTCCACAATGAAAAAAAAAATTGACTATAAGTACCCAAACTTCAGGGAAGAAGACAGGAACTTACAACTTGCATTGGCAACTGATGGAATTAATCCTCACAGTGTTTAAAGTAGTACTCATAGCACATGGCCTGTGATATTGATGATATATAACCTTCGCCATGTTTAATCATAAAATGTAAGTTTATGATGCTATCCATGTTAATTTTAGGGCCGAGACAGTCTCGGAATGATATAGATATATACTTGACTCCTTTGATTGATGACCTAAAGTTGATGTGGGAGACTGGGGTGAATGTGTATGATAGGTATAGTGAGGAAAGTTTTAATTTAAGAGCCATGTTGTTTGGCACAATTAATGATTTTCCTGCTTATGGTAATCTATCTAGATACAGTATCAAAGGATATTATGCATGCCCTATATGTGCAGATAATACTCATTCAATGCGATTAGATCATTGTAAGAAAAATGTCTATATGGGACATCATAGATTCTTACTTGTAAAACATCATTAGAGGAAGTGGAAAAAGGCTTTTAATGGGGACTCAGAAGAAAGTAGTCCACCAAAGATGTTGACTGGTGAGCAGGTTTTTGAGAAGGTGAAAGACTTGGATAGAAATTTTGGCAAGTATTTTGCAAAATATGTTGCCACAACTAGTTGGAAGAAAAAGTCAATTTTCTTTGAACTTCCATATTGGAATTTTTTGCATGTGAGACATTTTCTTGATGTGATGCATATAGAAAAAAATATTTGTGATAGTTTAATTAGCACATTGCTCAATATGCAAGGAAAAAGTAAGGATAGTGTCAATGCGAGGTTGGATTTGGTTACCTTGGAATAAGAGAAGAGTTAGCAACGGTTGAGAGCGGATACCATACTTATTTACCTCTTGCAGCTTACACGCTTTTAAGGAAGGTAAAAAAGCCTTTTGTGAGTTTCTATACGGAATTAAAGTTCCAGAAGGCTACTCCTCAAATGTAAAGAACCTTCTATCAGTGAAAGAGTTAAAGTTAAAGAACCTTAAGTATCATTATTGTCATGTGCTCATACAGAATTTCTTACCAGTTGGTATATGGTCTATTTTACCCAAAAAATTGCAAAGCACTATCACTAAACTTTGCATGTTCTTCAAGTTGATTTACAGTAAAGTAGTTGATTCAACAAAGTTGCGTGACCTACAAAGGCAAATTATTTGTACTTTGTGTGAACTTGAAATGTATTTTTCACCTTCATTTTTTGACATTATAGTTCATCTAACTGTGCACTTAGTCAAAGAGGTTCAAATGTGTGGCCCAATTTATTTGAGATAGATGTAACCAATTAAGCATTTTATGAAAGTTTTAAAAGGGTATCTCAAAAATAGATATCGACCAAAGGGTTGTATTGCAGAACGGTATATGGTTGAGGAAGCAAGTGACTTATGTACTGATTATCTTTCTAATATTGAATATGTAGGGATCTCGAAGTCTTATCATGATGGGCAGAGATCAGCGAAAGGAACAAGTGGGAGTCATGTGATGTTTGAATGGGAGCAAGCTCACTTATATATATTGCATAATATTGATGAGGTTGAACCATTTGTTGAAGAACACAAGAATATTCTTCAAGGTATGTTTGGTGGTAGAAATGAAAATTTGATAACAAAAGAACACAATCGACATTTTGCCAATTGGTTGAAAAGACACATCATTGATGAGTTGGACAAGAATCCTAATTCAGTTTCTAAAAAATTGATATAGTTATCAAAAGGACCCTGCTTTCATGTATTATCTTACACTGGTTATGTAATCAACGGGTACACATTCTGCACACAAGACCAGGATGAACATAGCACAATACAAAATAGTGGTGTAATACTTGTTGCTGGGTCATAGCATATATCCAGTGCTAAAGACATAAACCCTGTCTATGCACAAATGTCATACTTTGGTGTCATTGAACACATATGGGAGTTAGATTACTCGATGTTTAGGATCCCTGTTTTCAGATGCAAGTGGGTTAATAACAACAATGGATTACGGATAGATGAGTTAGGGTTTATTCAGGTGGACCTTTCCAAAGTTGGGTATAAAGATGATCCTTTCATTTTAGCCTCTCAAGCAAAACAAGTGTTTTTCATTCCAGATCCTACTAAGAAGAATTGGTTCATTGTACTTCTGTCAAACAAAAATCATAAAAAAGATGGTACTGAAGAGAATGAATACATGAATATAGATGAGGATGAATCAGAAAATGAGGATGATCCTATGTTTGAGACATTAGGATTAGAAGATTTTGATGTTGATGAAGATAAAGATGCGAGTGAACCCTTACATGTTAGACATAACCATAAAGAGGGAAATTGGGTCAATGTATCAATTCAATGTACTAGAAGATTCAAGAGAAAACAATTTTAAATCAAACAAGAAAGAGAAAAAGAACATGAGTTTGTTAAATTTATTTGTACATTTCATTTTATTTTTAAATTATTTTACTTACTTTTCTCAACTCTCTCATTATTGACTAATGTTTTCTTTGCTTCAATTATTTTGTAGGAAAATGGATTCTCCACCTGAAGATGATGTCAATATTCCTAAAGAGAATGAGGATAATGTCTCACTTCCTTTACATATTGAAAGAGAGAGATATGAGCATGATGTAGCCTGTGGTAGGACTATTATGGCTAAGTTGATCATGTTGAGAAATAAAGGAATCAAGTCACCAATTGAGTGGAATTACAAGGGGCAACCAATTAGAGTCAATCATAGCAAATTGACTAGTTTCATTGGTACTGCAGTTTGAGATAGAGTCCCTTGTACGGAGAAGAGTCCCAAAACAACATAAGAACTTAGTTTGGAATGAAGTGGCAGTAAAATATTAATTACTCCAACATTCTTATTACTTTTCTCATAAGATTACACTTCAACTACTTAAATATGATTTTTTCTTGTAGTCTTGTTTTGATATTGATGAGACTCAAGAGAGGTATGTACTAATGAAAGCTGGCAATCTTCTAAGAAAGTTTTGTATTGGTTTAGTCAAATACTACATGAGAGATGATGATGAGAATATCATCCCAACACCACCGAGTTTATATGATGGTATTATCAATCAAGAACAACGGGATATCTTTTTGGAGTCACATACAACTGAGCAATTTCAGGTAATAATACACTTTTCCAACTATAACTTATATGAAATTAACATATGTTAATATTAATAATTTTCATCTAAACAGGAGTTAAGTGACAAAAATCAGTCCTGAGCGATAAACATGAAATATTGCTATAGACAAGGATGAATACCATATGAACAAATGGAGGAAAAACTGGTATATGCATTAATAATTGCTTCATGTGTATATCATTTGTTAGAATAATTTTAAACTTAAAATAATTCTAATTTGTAGATAAAGGAATCAAACTTAAATGCTACACAATTATCACGGCACGTGTTGTGGCTGGCTGGTATCACATCCAGCATTATGATAATTAGAAATAAGAAATATTCTCAAATTATTGAGGATTAAAAATGATAAGAAGAAATAGGAGAATTTTAGTGGAAAATAATTCCAGTAATTTTCCAAGCCAAAAATAGGAATTTGACTAATTAAGGAAAAATTGGTCAAATTTAAATTAAGGAAAAATATTTCCAAGCCTTGGAAAATTAAGGAAAAATCAGGATAATATCCTCTAAGAGTTATATGAAATTATAAAGTTGGTTTTATGACCAAATTACCCTTAGATAATTTATAAGAGAATTTAAGGGTGATTTAGGCTAATTAAGGGATTTTATTTGGAAAATTCCAAATAAATATTTTTAAGGGGAATAAAATTCAAAGAAAATTTCTATGAGACCCCAAGGAATAAGGGATTATGGAATTAAATAAAGACTCTCAAGTATACAAGATTTTTCCAAATAATGGTGAAAAGTGGAAATATTCCTAAAGAGAAGGGAATTAATTTTTCCTTTTTATTTAATTATTAGGAAATTAATTTCGAGGCAAAGAGGGCAATTTGGGAAGATATAAATGAGGGGATTAAATTAAGGATCTGACAAAAAATAATTACAGAGGCAAAACTATTGTAATTATAGAAAGAAAGTTAAACTCAGAGCCAAAGTATACTGATAAAGCAAGACTAGTGTCTTGCAAATCAAAGGAATCATATTGAGCCATGTGTCAAGCTCTTGAAGGAGAGGATTTGAAGTTGCCAAGTGTCACTCCTCAAATGGAGGGGATCTTGACTTTGGTAATTAATTTCTTTTGGATTTTGTTAATTAAGAAAGAGAAAATAAGATTAAAGAGGGTAATGACACTTGGACTCTCATTAAAGATGGTGGTTGAGATATTTTGGACCATTAAACAAGCTCTTCTCTCCCAATTTTCAGATGTACGCTTCGACCAAGGGAGGAAAGGTGAGAAAAGAGAGAGTCTTGAGGGAAAAGCAAGCACCTTTGGTCATACAATCAAGGATTTAAGGTGAGTTCTTGGTCCTAGATGTGTTCTTGCCTTGTTTTCTTTCTCTTTTATGGTTGAAAAATCTGTCTCCTCTCTCTTTTGATGCAGGCTAAACTGATTATTTAGAGGGGAAGGGATTTTTGTTCATCACACTTGTTAAGACGCAACAACACAAGCTAGTTCCTAGTGTTTGCAAGTGATTATAAGTTGTTTTAAAGCATTTTTCATAGTTGTTTCTTTGAGTATTCTTTTCAGCCAAGTTAATGACTAAACCCTAGGATGAGTTTTTCAATGTTTTAAGGCTTCCATGGTGCTTAAAATAAGAAATGGTGTAGGGTAAACTAAAAGGAAGAAGTGTTGGAAGCTTTAAAGCAAAGTTGTGATTTTTGGTTCAAGTCCTCTAGTGGTTCGGTCAGAGGGTAGCTGAAAGAAGCAGTTTTATTTTCCTAGATCTAAGCACATATTTGGAATCTATATAAAAAACCATGTAGGAATAAGTCAAGAAGTGCTTTTTAGGGTTAAAGAGAAACAAGTCCAAAAATGGTGAACAAAGGAGGGAGCTTTATGGATCAAGAATCATTTTTTATTTATGTTCTTTCTTTTTCTTGATTGGTTAATGATTCTTGCTGCCCTTTTTGATGGATTGCATTGTTAGGGTTTGATATTTGTGAAGGAAAAGAGGAGAAGGAAAGAAAGCTAAAGCTTTTGGAGCAAGGTAGCAAGTTAAACCTAGCTACTAATACTAACTTAGCATTATTGATTATTGCATGATTAATTGCTATTATGTGGTTGGACTTTCTTGATTATAATGTGGCTGCTCTTTGCACTTTCTTGCTTTGGACTTTGCATGTTTGAGTTTGACAAATGATAAGCATGCTAGTTGACCAATAGTAGTTAATATAATTGTGCATGTTGATGATGCTTGTTGGTGCTACAGTTGGTTAATTTGCTATTGGGATTTCAATGAAATCTCATTCCCCAAATGTAACCTAACATTTTAGGGCCTGAATCCTCCAAGGGAAAGCTGTAGATTGAAGGCTAATTTGTGGGGTTTAGCCACAAAAATTTGTGAACTCATTTTGGTTATATACATATTATACTAACAGTGCTGTAAGCACACTGATACTGTCTGGTTCACATGACCTTTTGATTATGTTCCTGAATGCTTTTAGTCACGAAATTTGGTATGATGAAAGATAACATCCTGAGCTTCAATTTGATAGCTAATAAATTAAAAATGACCTAGTATACGATTTATAATGATTTTTCAAAGTTAAAGGTCAGAATCTGGAAAAAAGGGTTTTTGGCAAATGGACAGTGTTGCATTTCTCAAAAACCTGACACTTTTTCATAGGGAATTGGATAATGAGATTATTTTTCCTTGATATAGGACTTAAATAGCTTTAAGTATAATTTTGAACCACTCCAATTAGATTTTTGTGGAATAAGTTATGAATTTTTGAAGTTGGGCCAGAAAAATGATTTTTACCTGATGAACAGTAAAAATCCAAAATTTAGCATTTTTGTGGTAAAAAGTGAGCCCAAGACCATCCAATGTGGTCTAAAATGGTTTTGAAAGGAACCTAAGTCAATATAATAGTAAGGTGTGATATTTTTGGTATTAGAGCGGAGGTTCTGGCATAAGATAGAATGCTCTGCTTAAGTATTTCCTAGATTTTGGGTCAGTTAGGAAAGAATTAACACCTCGTTACAGGAATTAGGATGGGAATTGCTATAGATTGGAACTCTAAGTCTAAGCTGTTGGTCAACGATTGGGATCTTAATGTAATTGATCTTACTAAGGATGAGGACTTAAAGGAATGGATAATGGGAGATGCTAGCCCTGGCCATTAATTAGTGTGCTCCAATGACTATGCTGAGTGCTATCCAGAGCTGCTAGGGATCACTGCAGAATAGTTGCTGTACCTCCCTGGACCCGGAGACCTGATCAACCCTGTAACTGGCCTGTACCAGGAGCTATTAGACTTAGACCTTTATGTTCAGTCTCTTAAGCAGCCTGTTTACCCTATTATGCATCCATGTAATGTCCTTGGACCTAGTATTGTACCAGTTGTACCGCCAGCCCCGGTAATACCTGTGGCACCTGCAGCACCAATTGCACCTGCCCCAGTTCAGCCTAGTCATGAGATCCACAGTGTGGGTCAGCTGAGTGACTGGCTGAGGTTCCTAGGGCATCACATCAGGAGGGATGTGGATGTAGAGCTAAGAGTACACCTAGACTACCTTCAGGGTGTGAGAGAGCTGTATTAGGCACATGGACCAGGCAACCCTTACCTGGATCCTTATGACTGGCTGAGTGAGATGGTAGAGGTCTTACCTAATACCCCTTTCTGGACCCATGAGATCACCCGCCTGAACTACTTGCTGGGAGACCATGTGGAGGACTGGATCCAAAGCCTCGAGGGCTTTGTTATCGTTCACTTTCTGTAGATGATTAGGACTATCCTATCACTAACATAGGATGTATGTCGGTATAGCTAACCCGAGTAGGTTAGGCTGATAGTGCTTGGTTGATGAATGCTTTGATTGTACTCTGGCTGGTTCATGCTTAAATGCTAATTATTGTATGCTCATTTTATGAATGAAATCTAAGCATGATATTTATTTCTTGTTCCTTGTTGTGCTATTCAGTTAGTTAAATGATAGTTAAAACTCAACGAAACCTTTCACCGGAAAGACCCCCAGTGCAAGATGCAAGGGTCCCTGCTAATCCATTACAATTAATTTTGGATCGCCTCGAGCAACAGCAGAAGACCATCGAAGACATGAGAGCAGTACAAGCTCGCCAGGAACAAGAAAGGGATGCAGCGGTGGCAGCAGCATTAGCAAACCTCGACAGGAGGCAACTAGAGAAAGAGGTCTCTGTAGCACAAGCATCAGAACTATTGCCCAAGCCGGCAATGCCAGTAGAAGACCCCGACAGCATCCAACAGTGGATGACTCACTTCTGTAAGCACACCGGCCGTCATTTGATGGAACATTTGATATTCAAGCGGCAGAAGAGTGGATTAACCACCTAGAGAAGATCTTCAAGGTACTGGACTGCTCATCAGAGCGAAAAGCCCAGATGGCAATATATAAACTAGAGAAAGATGTTGATCGCTGGTGGAAGAATATTGAGATTCTTCTGGATGCTCGAAACACGGTGGTGACTTGGGAAGTGTTTTTGGAGCAGTTCTATGAGAAGTACTTTCCGAGATCTGTCTGAGATGAGAGAGAAGAAGAATTTCTGACTTTAAAGCAAAGAAATGACGAGCCTTTTGATGAGTACTTGGCCAAGTTCATCCGTCTCTCTCATTATTCAAGCTATCTCCAATATAGAGATGATGAGAGGTAGACAACAGAGAAGATGGTTCTAGGACTGAGGCCATCATTGAGGGAGATGATTGCTCCCAGACAATTTGAGCAGTTCAACAAGGCGGTCGAGGCTTGCCGAATCACGGAAAGTAGCTTAAACCATCATCTAATGGTCAAGACTACTCCCAGAGAAGAGAAGGGAGGTCAAGGTGGCACCTCATCTAATGCAAGTAAGAAGAGGAAGCAACCCTGGAATAACTGTAAGAACAAGAAAGGCGGTAAGGCACTGAAGGGCAAGGAGTGTGCAAAGTGTGGCAAGAATCACGGTGACAGACTGTGCATGGCTGGATAGAATGTTTGCTACACATGTGATAAACCTGGACATTTCTTAAGGGAATGCCCGCAGAACACTGAGCAGGCAAGACCACGCACCTAGGGTCGAGTGTTTGCCCTCACAAGGGAAGAAGCCCAGAAGTCTCCAGAGATGATCCAAGGTACGATCATGATTAATAATTCCCCGGTGATTGCCATGTTTGATTCGGGTGCTAGTCATTCTTTCATTTCATATGCCTGTGTTGAAAGACTTGGCTTGAATATAAATACATTTCCATATGATATACATGTGTCTACCCCAACACAGAATAGGGTAATTACATCTGATGTGTGCTTAAAATGCATAGTTTGTTATGAGCACTGTTGCACTGTTGTAGACTTGATATGTATGCCCTTCCATGAGATTGATGTGATGATTGGACTAAATTGGTTGTCATCCCATAATATCCTAATGGACTGTAAGAATAAAACCCTAATCTTACCCTCGAAAGATTTAGAGTTGAATCTGGAAGTTAGATTGAACTTCATTACGGAAGCCCAAGTGGGCAAATGCCTACGGAAAGGCTGTCAAGGATTCCTCGTTTTCTTCTCAGTGCAAGTAGAGGTTGAGGAAGGGATAGGAGAAATCCTAATGGTTAGGGAATTTTCAGAAGTGTTTCCAACAGAGATCACAGGATTACCCCCAGACAGAGAAGTAGAATTCATAATTGACATCGTACCTGGAGCAGGACCAATTTCTAAGGCCCCTTATAGAATGGCTCCAAATGAAATGACAGAACTTAAGAAGTAGATAGAAGAGTTACTTGAAAAAGGTTTTATTAGACCAAGTGTATCGCCATGGGGTGCTCCAGTGTTGTTTGTCAAGAAAAAGGATGGTAGTCTAAGATTGTGCATAGACTACAGGGAGTTGAATAAGGTCACAGTTAAGAACAAGTATCTGCTCCCTAGGGTAGACGATTTGTTAGACCAGCTAGTTAGAGCCAGTGTATTCTCTAAGATTGATCTAAGATCTGGCTACTGCCAACTCAAGATTAAGTCTGAAGATGTCCCTAAAACTGCGTTTAGAACTCGATATGGGCACTATGAATTCTTAGTGATGCCATTTGGATTGACGAACACACCTGCGATATCCATGGACTACATGAATAGGATTTTTTGTCCTTACCTAGATCAATTTGTGGTCGTATTCATTGATGACATCTTAGTGTACTCCAAGTCTCCGGAAGAGCATGAGAGGCATTTAAGGATTGTCCTAAATACCCTGAAAGAGAAGCAGCTGGTGGCTAAACTTAGTAAGTGCAAGTTTTGGCTCCAAGAAGTTTGATTTCTCGGCCATATGATTTCCTGAGAGGGAGTGGCTGTCGACCCCAGTAAGATTGAGGCAGTAATCAACTGGGAAAGACCCAAGACGGTGACCGAGATTAGAAGTTTTTTTGGACTGGCAGGGTATTATAGAAGATTCATCCAGGATTTTTCTCGAATTGCTCTCCCGCTAACCAAGTTAACCAGGAAGAATCAGTCGTTCTTATGGGACGAGAAGGGTGAGGCTAGTTTTCATGAGCAGAAGAGGAAGCTCACTTCTACTACCGTACTTATACTTCTCGATCCTTCATAACCTTATGTAGTTTATACAGATGCTAGCAAGCAAGGACTGGGATGTGTACTTATGCAGCAAGGGTGAGTAGTAGCCTACGCCTCACGCCAGTTGAAATCTCATGAATAGGGCCGGGAAAACGGGCCGAGCCCGTTGGGCCGGCTCGTTTAGGCCCTGAAATTATAAGGGCTGGGCTTGATATTTTTCCCTTCAAGTGGGAAATAAGCCCTGGAGGGCCGAGGGTTTAAAAGGGCCAACCCTGGAGGGCCGCGGGCCGACCCTTTTAAGCCCTTTTATAATTTTTTTTGTTTTTTAAATTTTTTATATAATTCTAATGTTATTAATTTTTTACATTGTTAATAATATTTTAAATATTTAGTTATTATTATCATTTTAAAATTAAATTTAGTGTTAGACAATAATTTATCCAATTAAATTTTTAAAAAATGGGTTAATTTGGACTTTAATAATGATTTGATTTATATTGTATGCGTTGATATTTTTAAACTATATATATATTTGATAATAGAGTATTTTTGTACTTATATAACTTTTGATTCTATAATTTGAATTAGAAATTCATGAGTTTCAACAACAATGTTTCTCACATTAAAGTAAAATAATAGCTAGATTGTAAAATTTAAAAGTAAAATTCCTATAAAGAAGAAAAATTTGATATTTTTGTTATGAAAGAAAAGCATACTTATGAAGAAGAGTAATTAATTATAGTGATGATGAAGTTTCAAAAGATTAATGATAGTATTTATTTATTACACAATTGCACTATAGATAAAACTTTTAGATGTTGTTATCTTGTTAATGAATGTTTTAATGTTGATGGATATTTATATATGATGATATTTTATATTTGTGACTTATTTTTATTCATATTTTGTCTTTTTTTAATAATTTCATTGGGTTATTGTATTTTTTTAAAAATATGATAAATATAAAAAATAGTATTTTTTCTTAAACGGGCCAAAAGCCCGCGGGTCTGCCCTGAGCCCTGTAGCTTAAGGGCCGAGCCTAGCAAATTGGAGTATTTTTGAAATTTCAGCCCTAGAGGGCCGGCCCTTTTAAGCCCGCCAGCCCTAAAGGGTCGACCCTGATTCCCACCTCTACTCATGAAGAAAATTATCTTACCCACGACCTGGAGTTGGCAGCGATAGTTTATGCATTAAAGATATGGAGACACTATCTGTATAGAGCAACAATAGAATTGTTTTGTGACCACAAAAGCCTCAAGTACCTCCATGACCAAAAAGAGTTGAATATGAGACAACGAAGGTGGATGGACTTACTTAAAGACTATGATTTTCAGATTAAATACCATCCAGGCAAAGCGAATGTAGTCGCGGATGCCTTAAGCAGAAAGGCAGTACAGGTAGCATCGCTAATGATCAAAGATCAAAAGCTGGTAGAGGATTTCAGAGATTGGGGTCCCCTATATCAGATGCAGTTAGTAGAAGGAAATAAAGGTAGAACCCAGTTTACAGCCCTGCTCAAGGATCAAATCAGAGAAGCACAGTCATAAGATTGGCTAGCGAAAATTCTCAAAGGGAAGCTATCTAAAGGTGAGAATAAGAACTTTGAAATTTTTGATGAGGGGATACTGAAGTTTAAAGGAAGAACCTATGTTCCCTAAGTGTCTGACCTCAAAAAAGAGATACTGGCAGAAGCCCATAAGAGCAAGTATACTCTTCACCCAAGAATGACAAAGATGTACCATGATGTTAAAGAGCACTTCTGGTGGCCTGGAATGAAGAAGGATATTATGGAATATGTGGCAAAGTGTCTTACCTGCTAGAAGGTGAAGGTAGAACACTAGAAGCCTGTAGGAGAGTTGCAACCCCTAGATATCCCTGAGTGGAAATGGGATAGCATATCTATGGACTTTATAGTGGGGTTACCGATGACAGCAACGAAACATGATGCAATATGGGTGATAATAGACCGTCTGACTAAGTCTACATATTTTCTCACTATGAATGTTAAGGATTCTCCAAAAAAGTTAGCGAGACTTTACATCAAGGAAATTGTTAGGCTGCATGGTGTTCCAAGCAGTATTGTTTCAGATCGAGACCCAAGATTTACTTCCAAGTTTTGGAAGTCCTTACAGAAAGAGATGGACACCACTCTCAGGTTCAACAAGATGGGCAGACAGAATGAACAATTCAGACATTGGAGGATATGTTACGTGCTTGTGTATTAGATTTTGGCGATAATTGGGATACATCTTTACCGTTAATTGAATTTGCCTACAATAACAGTTTCCATTCAAGTATTTGAATGGCACCTTATGAGGCACTGTATGGCAGGAAGTGTAGATCTCCCTTATGCTTGGACAAAGCTTAGTGAAAGAAGTTCTCTTGGTCCTGATATAGTGGATCAGACTTCCCGACAGATAAAGGCTATTCAATAAAGGCTTCTAACAGCTCAGAGTAGATAGAAGAGTTATGCAGATACAAGGAGGAGACCGTTAGAATTTGACGTTGGTGATCACGTATTCCTCAAAGTGTCACCAACAATGGGAGTCGGTCGATCTCTAAAGACTAAGAAGCTCAGTCCAAAGTATGTTGGACCATTCCAAATTTTATCCAAAGCTGGACAGTGGCCTACAAGTTGGCTCTTCCCCCGAAGTTAAGTTAGATTCATGATGTTTTTCATGTCTCCCAATTGAAGAATACCATCCAGATCCAACACATGTCATAAGTTATGACGACATTATGCTTCAAGATAACTATCTTTTGAGGTTAGACCAGAACGAATCATTGATCAGAAGGCCAAGCAGCTGAGGAACAAGCAGATTCTCCTGGTCAAAGTGGTCTGGAAGGGTCTTTCCTCCAAAGAAGCTACATGGAAGATGGAAACTGAGATGAAGGAAAAGTACCCTGAGCTTTTCCATTAAGGTATGCTTTAAATTTCGAGGACGAAATTTATTTAGGGGGAGAAATGTCACATCCAGCATTATGATAATTAGAAATAAGAAATATTCTCAAATTATTGAGGATTAAAAATGATAAGAAGAAATAGGAGAATTTTGGTGGAAAATAATTCCAGTAATTTTCCAAGCCAAAAATGGGAATTTGACTAATTAAGGAAAAATTGGTCAAATTTAAATTAAGGAAAAAATTTCCAAGACTTGGAAAATTAAGGAAAAATGAGGATTATATCTTTTAAGAGTTATATGAAATTATAAAGTTGGTTTTATGACCAAATTACCCTTAGATAATTTATAAGAGAATTTAAGGGTGATTTAGGCTAATTAAGGGATCTTATTTGGAAAATTCCAAATAAATACTTTTAAGGGGAATAAAATTCCAAGAAAATTCCTATGAGACCCCAAGAAATTATAAGGGATTATGGAATTAAATGAAGACCCTCAAGTATCCAAGATTTTTCCAAATATGGTGAAAAGTGGAAAAATCCCTAAAGAGAAGGGAATGAATTTTTCCTTTTTATTTAATTATTAGGAAATTAATTTTGAGGCAAAGAGGGCAATTTGGGAAGATAAAAATGAGGAGATTAAATTAAGGATCTGATAGAAAATAATTACAGAGGCAAAACTACTGTAATTATAGAAAGAAAGTTAAACTCAGAGCCAAAGTATATTGATAAAGCAAGACTAGTGTCTTGCAAATCAAAGGGATCATATTGAGCCATGTGTCAAGCTCTTGAAGGAGAGGATTTGAATTTACCAAGTGTCACTCCTCAAATGGAGGGGATCTTGACTTTCGTAATTAATTTCTTTTGGATTTTGTTAATTAAGAAAGAGAAAACAAGATTAAAGAGGGTAATGACACTTGGACTCTCATTAAAGATGGTGGTTGAGATATTTTGGACCATTAAACAAGCTCTTCTCTCCCAATTTTCAGATGTATGCTTCGACCAAGGGAGGAAAGGAGAGAAAAGAGAGAGTCTTGAGGGAAAAGCGAGGGAAAGCAAGCACCTTTGGTCATACAATCAAGGATTTAAGGTGAGTTCTTGGTCCTAGATGTGTTCTTGCCTTGTTTTCTTTCTCTTTTATGGTTGAAAAATCTGTCTCCTCTCTCTTTTGATGCTGGCCGAACTGATTATTTAGAGGGGAAGGGATTTTTTCATCACACTTGTTAAGACACAACAACACAAGCTAGTTCCTAGTGTTTGCAAGTGATTATAGGTTGTTTTAAAGTATTTTTCATGGTTGTTTCTTTGAGTATTCTTTTCAGCCAAGTTAATGACTAAACCCTAGGATGAGTTTTTCAATGTTTTAAGGCTTCCATGGTGCTTAAAATAAGAAATGGTGTAGGGTAAACCAAAAGGAACAAGTGTTGGAAGCTTTAAAGCAAAGTTGTGATTTTTGGTTCAAGTCCTCTAGTGGTTCGGTCAAAGGGTAGCTGAAAGAAGTAGTTTTATTTTACTAGATCTAAGCACATATTTGGAATCTACATGAAAGACCATGTAGGAATAAGTCAAGAAGTGATTTTTAGGGTTAAAGAGAAACAAGTCCAAAAATGGTGAACAAAGGAGGGAGCTTTATGGATCAAGAATCATTTTTTATTTATGTTCTTTCTTTTTCTTGATTGGTTAATGATTCTTGCTGCCCTTTTTGATGGATTGCATTGTTAGGGTTTGATATTTGTGAAGGAAAAGAGGAGAAGGAAAGAAAGCTAAAGCTTTTGGAGCAAGGTAGCAAGTTAAACCTAGCTACTAATACTAACTTAGCATTATTGATTATTGCATGACTAATTGCTATTATGTGGTTGGACTTTCTTGATTATAATGTGGCTGCTCTTTACACTTTCTTGCTTTGGCCTTTGCATGTTTGAGTTTGACAAATGATAAGCATGCTAGTTGACCAATAGTAGTTAATATAATTGTGCATGTTGATGATGCTTGTTGGTGCTACAGTTGGTTAATTTGCTATTGGGATTTCAATGAAATCTCATTCCCCAAATGCAACCTAACATTTTAGGGCCTGAATCCTCCAAGGGAAAGCTGCAGATTGAAGGCTAATTTGTGGGGTTTAGCCATAAAAATTCGTGAACTCATTTTGGTTATGTACATATTATACTAACAGTGCTGTAAGCACACTGATACTGTCTGGTTCACGTGACCTTTTGATTATGTTCCTGAACGCTTTTAGTCACGAAATTTGGTATGACGAAAGATAACATCCTGAGCTTCAATTTGATAGCTAATAAATTAAAAATGACCCAGTATACAATTTATAATGATTTTTCAAAGTTAAAGGTCAGAATCTGGGAAAAAGGGTTTTTGGTAAATGGACAGTGTTGCATTTCTCAAAAACTTGATGCTTTTTCATAGGGAATTGGATAATGAGATTATTTTTCCTTGAAATAGGAATTAAAGATATTTAAGTAGAATTTTGAACCACCCCAATTGGATTTTTGTGGAATAAGTTATGAATTTTTGAATTTGGGCCAGAAAAACTGGATTTTTACCGGATGAATAGTAAAAATCCGAAATTTAGCGTTTTTGTGGTAAAAAGTGAGCCCAAGACCATCCAATGTGATCTCAAATGGTTTTGAAAGGAACCTGAGTCAATATAATAGTAAGGTGTGACAACTTGTTGCACTAACAAGAAAGGTGAAATTGTTCGTAACGAAGTTAGAAGGGTTGCATAGTATTGTGTAAGTATTATATGTTCCATTAAGTAGTTTTTATTTAGATGATTATATTTTATAAGAAATAATTTTATCATTCTTTTTTTTCTTAGCAATAAATCACACAAGAATCACCAGATGAGGCCCAACGTATTGGACGTGATGATTTGCTTAGTAGAGTATTAAATGTCCTTGAAGCCCCTAGTTGTGTTCGGGGTATTGGTTTTGGAGTGACACTAATATCTTATTTTGGACCCCAAAAGCGTTGTAGTAGAAATGACATTTCACAACTAAAAGAGGAAATAAATTCTTTCAAGTAGCAAATGCAAGAACAATTTTTCAAACAGACTCATGTATTGCAACAAAAAAATATGGAATTAATGGAACAGTTACAGAGCTACATACAGCATGGGGTGGGACCAAGTATTCACACATGTGATAGCCCAAGCGTAAAGGACAGCTGTACTTCAGTTCCTAAAATCCCTCTTCCTCCGATAAATTTTCTTAAGTTTTTTTCTACTTAATTTTTAATTTCTTTATAATTTCTTTTTTATTGACTTTCTTCTTTTTTTTTTTAAGGGAAACTCAAATTGCAAGTTGTATTTAGATTAATCTTTTAAGCATGCAGTTGCTGTGGGTGTTGTTTACAACAATGGTAATGAAATTTTGCATAATTCACCATTGCCTTAGAACACACTCTGTGTAAGGATTGATGTTTGCACTAATAAAGATGCTCAATTACCATTTCCTACTCCAGATGAGCAAACAATGGTGAAAGATGTTGTGGGTGCTTATATTGCATGGCCTATAGGTCTTATTGAGACATTTCAAATGGTAATAAATTTACCTTTTCTTTTATTACTTTTTCATATATCTTATTAGAAATATTTGATTTAGTTTGATGATTTTTATAGGTTACACAACAAAGGAGCAAACAAATTCAATTGGTTGGCAACCACTCTAAGGGTTCAACAAGTGTATCGAAAAAGAAAGGCTCATGATTAGCAAGTCAAATAGGTCAAAAACAAATTACCTCATATCATAATCAATTGGAATTGATTGCACCTAATTTTTTTGGGGAAGGAAATGGTATTCAAGTAGAGTTTGATAGGCACATCTACAGCACAAGTGATATATTTGATAATATTGATTGGTATGTGCTAAATGACCTACTTCATCATGGATGGGTTGGTGCTATGACTATTAACATATAGATTAGGTATTTCATCATTCTTATTATTTATCATTTAATGTTATTAGTTTGAGTACTAACTATTTGTTTTTACATGAAGGCACTTGTACCATGTCGTATTGATGGACACTGAGAGATCAGTACAATTCTCATTCATCAATCCCTATATGATAGGTCAACATACCCGAAAAAAAGACATTGATTTTCAATCTAACATGGTTAAAGAGTATTTCTTAGCAAAAGCAACTCGTAATATGTTCTTTCTAGCACTATTCAATACGAGGTAAGTCATTGGCTGTACTCTTTTAAGTTATGATATTTGTTAATCATTTTGCTACTTTTGATTTAATTAAACAGTTTTTAAAAACTTTTAGGCAACATTAGATATTGATTGTGATCAATCCAGCGGCACCTTTAGGTCCCCTTATTTACTATTTGGATCCTTTAAAGCATGGTCAACCAAGAGACTGTCCTAATATGATGTGGTTGTTTAATAGGTAAAGTGTCTACCCATACTTAAGCATATTTGTATGATATTTGTTAGAAAGCCCCTAATCTTCTCCCTTGATTCTCTCTATTAATTACCCATGATATTAGCTAGAAAATAAATTTCCTGATTTCTTATGATATTGCAATATCTGTAATTTATGACTGATTGATTGTAACCGGATTGATTTCTCTCATCCGAACTCTATAAATTGTAACCTAATCATATGAAATTATATGAGAGTAAGTATTATTCAGTAAACTGAAGCATGGTATCAGAGCGAAGGGTTCGATCCGAACCCAGAAAATTTCCTGAGCATTTGCCGTGGACAGAGAGAGAGTGAGGCGTCCCAGATCTGAAGCCAGGAGCAGACCGTGGATGACACCGCCCCTCCAGTCCTCACTAGCATCCTCTGATCGGCGGATCCCTTAAAGACGATGTCCGATGGAGCTACGCGTGAAGCCCATACGCCGTCACAAGCTCCGCGCGTGAAGTCCACGTGCCGCCGCCGCCTCTGTGCGTGAATTCCACGCGCCGCCGCTAGAAACTGACAGTACCTCCCAGAGATCCAGAAAATGAACCCATCAGAATTCCCACCCTTTTTTGGGTCTGTTCGCAATATTCCAATGGCCCTTATGTCCGGTACATCCTCAAATACTTAAAGCACTCCTTCTTCACCAATGGTCGCCTCTCAAACCTCTGATCCAAAACCATCCTTAACCTCTGAACATCAAGCTATGGTGGTGGCTCACAAACTTAATGGTAGCAACTATCTACAATGGTCTTAACGTGTATTATTGTATCTACGTGGGAAGCGTAAGGAGAAGTATATCAATAGAGAGGCAAAACAACCTTCACATAATGATCCCAAATTTAACACCTGATTTGCTGAAAATAATTAGGTGATGTCTTAGCTGTGCAACTCAATGACTCTCGAAATCAGTGAGGGATACCTCCTGGCAAGCACAACTAAGGAAATCTGGGACGCTGTTAAGAGGACTTACTCTACATTAGACAACACTGCAGCCTTATTGGATCTAAGGAGGCAGCCCAAAGATCTGAAGCAAGGAAAGTTAACTGTAACACAATACTACAACACTTTGAAATAGATATGGCAGCAATTGGATCTCTTTGAAGACATCCTTGGAAGGATATGGATGATGCTAATTACTACAGACAACTGGTGGAAAAAGGACAAACCTATGACGTTGTATTGGGCTTGAATGATGTTTTTGAAGAAGTAAGAGGCAGAATTATGGGTCTAAAGCCGCTTCCATCCCTATTTGAAGTCTTCAGTATGGTCAAGTTTAAAGAAAGCTGGAGACATCTCACTCAGGGTAACCAAACTCCAGTAGATGGCTCAGTATTGGTCACAAGGAGGTCCCCAACATTAGAGGGATCTAAGAAGAAAGGGAACAAGTGGTGCAATCACTGTAACAAGAAAGGCCACACTAGAGACGAATGTTGGAAACTACATGGGAAACCAACCTAAGGGAAGCAGAAACAACGGGAAGATAGAAAGAGCCACCACACCTCCTCTGAAGAAAAAGGTGATGATGGAGACTAGTTGACCAGAGAAGAGCTTCAAATGCTTCATAAGATACTTGAAAAACAAAACAAATCAAAATCTGTCCCCAATGTGAACTTGATTTAGTCAGGTAATTCCATTATAGCCCTTAATGCAATGGTAACTAGTGATGAGAATTGGATTGTTGACTCTGGTGCTACAGACCACATGACTGGTAATAAGTCCCTCTTCAAAACCCTCAAATATTGCCATAAGAATCTTAGGGTAAAAGTAGCAACTGGACTATATACTAAAGTTGAGGGTGTTGGCATTGTGGCCCTATCTGATGATCTGGAAATCCATAATGTTTTGTTTGTTCCTGCTCTTACTTGCAACCTTATATCTGTGAGCAAATTGACTAAAGGACAAGTATGTCGGGTAATCTTTGATGATGTTAAGTGTGTTTTTCAGGATTCAACTTCAGGGAGGAAGATTTTGACTGCTAAAGAATGGGATGGACTCTACTACTATGAAGGAAAGAATATGAAGACTGCAGGAGTAAAGAAAGCTATGGTTAGCTCTAATTCTCAGAATAAAAATGTAATGTTGTGGCATCAAAGATTAGGCTACCCCAGCTTTGATTATATGAAGCATGTGTTTCCAACTTTATTCAATAAAAATTCTTCTCCTTTCTAATGTGAAACATGTCAAATTGCCAAACAAACTCGTGCCTCTTATCCCAAACATACTTATAAACCTACTGCCCCGTTTACAATGATCCATACTGACATTTGGGGACCAGCCAAAATCAACACCCGAACAAGCATAAAGTGGTTTATTATATTCATCGATGATCACACCCGGGTCATATGGGTTTACCTTATGAAAGAGAAATCCAAAGCTTTACAAATTTTCAAAAACTTTCACTCTTATGTGAGAACCCAATTCCAAACTCCCATTAAAGTTCTGAGAAGTGACAATACCAAAGAGTACGTGAGTGGAGCCTTTAGGGAATTTCTTGAGCAGGAAGGAATCCATCACCAAACCTCATGTGTCTATACTCCTCAATAAAATGGAATTGCTGAGTGAGAGAATAGGCATCTTTTGGAAGTAGCCCAAGCTATCATGATGGAAAGAAATGTTCCAAGTCTATTTTGGGGAGATGCTATGCTAACCGCAACTTAAGTGTTATTGTCCCACCACTAGAAAACTCATAATCTCCAAATACACAGTCTTTTATGAGGATGATTCTTATTATCCCAAATTACCCATTCAGGGGGAGCACTATGGAGTAGAATGGCTAATTACACCTGAACCTATGACCAACTCCAACACTAACTCCAACACACCTCTTAACCCTCTTGAACCTTCTATACTACAAGAAGAAATCCCTGAACCGGAGCCAAAAACCCCTAGTCCTACACCTCTACTAGAGCACCAAAACCCCACAAACACTCTTTACCCAATGGAAACCAATGCTAAAATTGATGCAGAGGTGACAGAGTGCTCAAGTCCTCAATCAGGTGAACAGGACAGTAGTAGTAGGGTTCCTTCCATTCCAAGGCAGCAACATGATTCCAGTCCAGAGTTGGATCCTGAAGAGCTAGGATGGCCTATTGCACTTAGAAAGGGAGTAAGATCGTGTACTCAGCATCCTATTCAAAAATTTGTCTCCTATGGCAATTTATCTGCTAGAATGCAAACCTTTGTAGTGAATAGCTCACTGGTGAAGATTCCAAAAACATTTCAACAGGCTATGTAAGATCCTAATTCGAAACGCGCCGCATATGAGGAGTTGAGAGCCTTAAAGGAAAATAACACATGGGATATTACCACACCTAAGGGCAAGAAAGCGGTGGGTTGCAGGTGGATTTTCACCCCTAAATTCAATTCTGATGGAAGTATCAACATGTACAAAGGAAGATTAATTTCCAAAGGGTACATCCAAACTTATGGGATTGATTATCAAGAAACGTTTGTCCTATGGCAAAGTTTAACACCATCCAGGTACTCCTGTCCCTAGCTGTTAACCTTGACTGGTCCCTACATCAACTAGATGTGAAGAATGCTTTCCTAAATGGAGATTTGGAGGAGGAAGTATACATAGAAATCCCAGATGGAGTAATAGCTCCATCCAACTTAGTTTACAAACTGAAGAAATCATTATATGGCCTGAAACAGTCTCCACAAGCGTGGTTCGACAAGTTTGCCAAGGCGATCAAAAGGTTTGGTTACATCCAAGGACAAGTTGATCACACTCTCTTCGTTAAACATAGTGATAGAAAGGTAACGATCCTAATATGTATGTGGATGATATAGTCATAACTGGCAGTGATGAGGTTTCTATCTCCTAACTCAAGAAAGCCCTAGCTAGGGAATTCCAGGTGAAGGACCTAGGACAAATGAAGTACTTTCTTGGAATGGAGGTTGCTAGATCTAAAAAGGGTATAAGTGTGTCTCAACGAAAGTACACAAGTACACACTTGATTTGCTCCATGAAACAGGAATACTTAAGGCTAAACCTAGTGAGACGCCTATGGAAGAGTCATGTAATCTGGAAGTGAAACCAGACGGGGTACCAATTAACTCAAAAAGGTACAGAAGACTTGTGGGTAAACTGATCTACTTGACTCATACAAGGCCTGACATTAGCTGTACAGCTGGAGTGGTAAGCCAATTTATACATCAACCCCAGGAAGAACATATAGAAGCAGTATATAGAATCCTGACCTACCTCAAACTCAATCCTAGAATAGGAATATTCTTTAAAAAGGGGAGTACAAGAAACATAGAGGTCTATACTGATGCAGATCATAGGAGAGCTGTGGATAACAAGAGATCTGTCACAGGATACTGCACTTATGTTTGGGGAAACCTAGTCACTTGGCGAAGCAAGAAACAGACAGTAGTCTCAAGAAGTAGTGCTGAAGCTGAGCTAAGAGCTGTAGCCCTAGGGTTATGTGAAGGAATGTGGGTGATTAGACTCCTGAAGGAATTGAGAATTTCCTATGAAGGACCTATGAACCTCTGGTGTGACAACCAAGCCAGCATTGAAATGACTAAGAATCCTGTATATCATGACCGAACAAAGCATATTGACATTAATCGGCACTTCATCAAAAAAAAGGTCAAAGATGGCACAATTAACTTGAGCTATGTGCGCTCAACTGATCAGATTGCTGACGTCATGACCAAGCCTTTAGCCAGAGTCAAGCTTGAAGGGCTTCGAAGCAAGCTGGGAATGGTTGACATCTACTCTCCAGCTTGAGGGGGAGTGCTAGAAAGCCCCTAATCTTCTCCCTTGATTCTCTCTATTAATTACCCATGATATTAGCTAGAAAATAAATCTCCTAATTTCTTGTGATATTGCAATATCTGTAATTTATGACTGATTGATTGTAACCAGATTGATTTCTCTCATCCAGACTCTATAAATTGTAACCCAATCATATGAAATAATATGAGAGTGAGTATTATTCAGTAAACTGAAGCAATATTATGTATACATATATATGCAGCCTGCGTTTGGAGTAGCTATATTACATATTAGTATTTATAAGTTCATATATATGTGTGCATAAAACTTAAAAAAAGACAGAGCACGGTTTGTGAATAATGCAATTTTTATATTTTGTATATTTTATAGTAATGTTGTTTGCTAGAGTTATGCTATTTTATTTTTGAATTTTCTTTTAATTCTATAGTTGTTATGCTATTTTATTTCTGAATTTTTCTATATTTCGTATAAGTTCATATACGAATATTTCTGAATTTTCTTTTAATTATATAATTGTTATGCTATTTTTTTTTATTAGAAGATTATTATGTTATTAACGACCGAAGATAATAAGACTGAGTAACCAATTTAATCTCAACTTCATTTTATTAGTGCATTGATTGATTATCGAAGTTCTACTGGATTGAGTTATTCTAAAGTTGCCCACACCTCAAAAAGCTATTTGTGGAAGAAAATTAAGGTATTTATTTCAATTCTTAAGTTTTGAAAATAAATTATTTGCATTCATAAATTGATTTAACTATTTGATGATATTATTGCAGTGCCCTTTCCAACCCAATAATGATGATTGTGGTTATTATATTATGAGATTCATGAAGGAAATTATTACTCATGATCAAATTTTTATTCCTGAGAATGTAAATAGTTTTATTTTCACTTTATATTGTTTAATAACTAATTATTGTCTAATACTTAATTTTTAGTGATTTTAATTGGCTATGTTAAATTATTGAGCAATATTATGAAGATGCACGTTGCACAAACTACACTGACAACCAAGTAAATGAGGTGATTGAAGAGTGGTGCAGATATGTGTTCGAACAATTCTTCATCTAAAGTGAGTAGCTGCTTCTCTTTTACGATTTGGCTTTAGTTACATTGTAGAATTAGAATTAGTTTCATTTTGTTTACAGCTGTTGTTAGTATATATATAGTGGTAATGTTCTGAGAATTTTATTGTTTATATTTGTTTGATCTCTGAATTTTGCTGGCTGTAAATTCTGTAAATGTGGTTTTAGAAACGCAATACTAATTAATTTTTTTTTTTACAAAAAAAAATTTTGTAGCGCTTTCTTAAGATGACAATACTCCGATAACGCTTTCTCAGGAAAGCGCTACAGGAGCTCTAATAACTCCTGTAGCGCTTTCTTATTAAAGCGCTATGATAAGTCTACCTAACATAGCATTTTCAAAGGGCTACAGCTTATACCCAAGGCCTTCTATAGTGGGAGTTAATATAGTGTTTCAAAAATGCTACAAAAATTAAAAAATAAGCGCTACAGTTAGAGTTTTTTGTAGTAGTGAAAGGAAGGAGGCCTAACCTGGCTCATCTAAAGATTTTCGGCAGTAAGTGCTATGTTCACAACAACAACAAAGAAAACCTCAGTAAATTCTATCCTAAAACTGATGAAGGTTTATTTCTTGGTTACTCTAATCGTAGTAAAGCTTATAGAGTTTTTAACAAACATACATTCACTATTGAAGAGTCAATACATATTATATTTGCTGAAACCGAATCAATTTCAAAACCTCTAGATGATGATGCTGAGATCATTCAGAATTTTGAAAAATTGAATTTGAACAAATTCTCAAACAAAGTATATTTAGAAGAGTCTTTAGAAAACAAGAATGATTCAAATGAACCTCCTTCACAAGAAAACTTAGAACATCCTAAAGCTTGGAGACATAATAGAAATCATCTTTTGGAACAAGTCATTGGCAAAGTCAATAAAGGGGTCAAAACCCAAAGACAACTGTTCAATGAAGTACGGTTTTCTACATTCATTTCACATATTGAGCCAACCAATGTTGACAAGGCTCTATCCGATGAATTCTGGATAGTAGCAATGCAGGAAGAGTTGGATCAATTTGAAAGAAATCAAGTTTGGGAATTAGTACCCAAACCGAATAACCATCTAGTTATAGGCACCAAGTGGGTGTTCAAAAATAAGCTCGATGAATCAGCACAAATCGTCAAGAATAAAGCCAGACTAGAACAAAGCCAGACTAGTAGCTAAAGGCTATAATTAGGAAGAAGATATTTGAAAGAGAGCCTTTTCTTGTCGTTCGCTTAGAGGTTCTCGCTCAAAAATTATCCAAGCTATGCAGTAGTGCAAACTCGGGTCGTTCTCTTTTGGGAGCCTAAATTAGATGTCTAAGTTAGATTAATGCTATGCAGAGTGATGAAAAAGGGGTTTTTGGTGTTTTTATCCATTGATGAAATGCTAAAACTAAATGCAATTAATTCAAATCTAAGTGACTATGTTTTTTGGATTTTTCTAGATAGTAGTAATGAAGTGAAATTAATGATATGTAATCTCTTGAATATAGCTTTGAAGCAATCATAGTTCAAAATAAGTATGGGAGTAGAAATCACCAAGTTTTCTAAATGAAACACCTTAAAGAACTCTTTAAGTCTAGGATCTTAATCAATGGTACCCATTTCATAAGATCCTATTAAGCTCACTTAGTGTGTGTATTAAGATTAATTAATGCACTTGGTTAAATGCAAACCCAGATTAACTCAACAATCACACATTACCATGCAAGACAGAGAGTATCAAAAGAGTTGCATAAAAACATACATGTAACCACATGTATTGAAGCTCAAAATTCAACACTAATAATCCAATACACAAGACAATCATCCAGAATTGATTACAACCATAATCAAAATAGTTCAGCCCAAATTTACAAATCCTAAGACCTAGAAATTCATAAACAAAGAACTAGAACTTATAGATGAAGCTAACTCCCCTTTGAAGCTTTGTGAACTCATGCTTCTTCTACCATATTCAAGAGTTGAGAAGCTTAGCTAGTCATAACTCTTGAATCAACTCCAACCAGATATTGTTCTTCAGCCATGGTAGCAGCAGATGGAAGAAATGGAAATGGGATTAGGGTTTCTGAGGTGGAAATGAGAGAAGAGGATGAAAGATACGTAGGTGGTGGCTCAATGATGGTCATCTCCTGTCATCATACCCAAAATAGGGTTTCTAACCCGAAACTTACATGCATGGGTCGGTTTTTGGGGATGGGTAGGTCAAAATTTCCCGAAATGGTCGGGTCTGAGATTTGCTGCTCCGAGGGGTTCGCCGCGGCGAAGAATAGGTTCGCCGCGGCGAAACATGGCAGAGACCTGCCTTCACGGATGGGCTTTCGCCGCGGCGAAGTGAGATGTTGGCCGCGGCAAACCTAGGCAGAGGATCTTCTCTTGTTTCTTTTGCCTTGAGTTCTTCAATTCTGGCCCCAAATCTTTAGTGTCCTACAATAAAGAGTAACAAATTGAAGTATCAATTGTCCTAGAAGTTAATTGAATCCAATTAACAACCAATTATGACAATTTAATCCTCAAAATGACACTAACTCAAAGTAAGAACCATAAATCTCAGTTAAGCACAATTTTCACTTAAAAGGACCAGAAAGTATGACAAAATCATGGATAATGATATGAAAAGAAACTAATATTTTGAGCTCAATCAAATTCCCCCACACTTAGACCTTTGTACTCCCGAACAAAGCGCGAGAATAATTCAAAGTGACACTAGAACAAAGAGAAATACTACCATGCTTAAAGATGAAAGTAGAAGATTAGTAAGAAATTCTCACGGAGTTGACATCAGTAAACAAGGACATGCTAAGAAAATGAGCACAAAGGAAAATTAACTTAAAAGATTGATTAAGAAAGATCCATCTCACGGATAAGTGTTTCACTCTTAACTCACTTGTCTTTAGGGTTATTTCACTCCAAGTATACTCAATCCAATTTCTACCATAGGCTTGTAATAATTCTACCTCTCCACCATGGGAAACAACTTTACAAATCAAGAGGACTTTTAAGGGTCAAAATTTGGAATGGAGGTCAGTCGGAATGAATGGAATGAGAATGAACATGAAGATGAAAATGAGTACGAACGTACAAATTATTAAGACAAAATTCATCTAAATAAAAACTGGGAGAGAAGTTACTTATTTTTAATATTTATATCTCTCTCCTTTTTTTTTTTTAAATCCCTTTTTATATACTTTTCTCTTTTTTTTTTTTTTTGCTGAGCAACTTCTCTCTTTTTTTTTTTTATTATTATATATTTTTTTTTTGTTATGTTGCATGCATGTACTCAAGATGAAGGCTCAAAAGGGTTTGCAAAGGTAAAATGATTGGGTTTGTGTTTGGGAAATGTGGGTATGAAATCGAATGCCTCTATCATTTTTACAAAAAATTGATTCGCTAAGCTTCGATTAAGAATGAAAACAAGTTCTAGAGAAATATGAAATAAGCAGATTCACTCAATTCAATAACTTAAGGTCCAAAAATCCTTCCAACAAGGCTTAAATCTCAATTAGTCAATCTCAAAAGTTAACAACCACATAGTCATAATTTCAAAGCACATCATCATTTACTATCTGTCAAAAACATGAGAATAACTAGCCTAAGTTCATCCCTCATTTAAAAGCATGGAAAATTTTCTAAAAGCACTAGTACAATTTGAACTTTTCTACTAATTTAAAAAGGGTACAGGAGTATGAAGATTCTAAGCTGGGAAAAAATTTTTTTGAAGACCAGCTGAGATTGCAAGGAATTTATTAATTTTTTTTTTTTTTGGGGTTCGCCGCAGCGAAACAAGGGGGTCGCCGCGGCGAAACATGCCCGAATGGCTTATTAGTCGTGAAAGAGGAGGTTTCGCCGCGGCGAAACAAGAAGTTGGCCGTGGCGAAACATGGCAGAAAGCGAAAATTCCTGTGCAATTTCAACTCTTCAGCAACTAAACTCAAAATATTCACAATTAAACCAATCTATCAGTTCAAAAACACCTCAAAATCATCTAAATGTATGGATGCACGAGAAGCATTTGCTAAAATCCACAATATAGACCTCCCCCACACTTAAACACAACATTGTCCTCAATTTGTGAACAAGGGACAGCAAATAATGCAAGGAGGCTCAGAAGTGAAAATAGAACAAAGATTAAAGCAAACTAATCAGAAATCATCCAAGTGAACACGCGTAAAAACCAATGAGGCACCATAAAGTGTAAGAAACAATCCAGCCTCAGAACAACACATGAAACAAAAGAGCAAACGAAAACAACAGAAAACCACAAAAACAGAAAACTAAGACTGAAGCTCAGGGTCAGCTGCTCCAGATCCTGACGGTCCTGCACCTGATGTGCCTGCTCCGTCCATACCCATATGGTGCTGTGGCTCCTCCTCCTCAGCCGGTAAAGTGAAGTTCAAACGATCCGCAAGCAAAGCATCAAAACGGCGGCGGTAGCGACGTTCTCGCTCATAGAGGGCGTCACGGTCCTTCTGCCGCTTTATCTCCCGAATGAGTGTAACGCGAATCTGATGAACTTCCTCAGATAGCTCGTCAATATCATCGGCAAGCGTGTCTAAGGTGACGGGCTGGGGGGGTTCGGGAACATCAGGGCCTTCCTCGGCTGGATCAGTGGCGGCCTGGCCTGCACTAACATCGTATACGGGGTGGACAGGTGGGTGGGGTGTAATGGTGGGCAGTTTAAGACGCTCAAACCAGAATAGAGGTGCAGGCTCAAAGTAGCTGTCATCATCAAATGAAGGAACTCCGCACTTGCGGAAAAGGTCAGAAACAAGATGGGGAAAGATGATGCTATTGGTGATTTTTTTGGTATTGACGGAAGAATAGAGGGCGGATTGAATGATTTCAGCTACATCAAAGGATTTGCCGGTCATGAGAAGAAAAACAATAAGAGCTTGGCGTTTGGGGAGGTTCTGGAGGTGGGAAGTAGGTAGGACGTTATTGCAGACTAAGTGTAGCCACGGCTTTGCCTCAGGCCGAAAATCAGAACGTTTTAGGTACAGTTCAACAGTGCGGGGACGATGCCAAGTGGCACCATCCCGGCATAGGGTCTGGAGGATCTCATCATAAGGATAATTATCACTATAATGGGAGTACTGAGAATTACGGACTACAGGAAGCCGGTAGTGGTCTCTTATGTTAGAAATAGTGAAAGTGTAGTTCACATGTTTGCCCCAGAAAGGAATGGATAGCATACCATGAAGACGGGCGTAGGTGTAGAAATGACGGACAAAGACATCATTACCATTAGCTCGTGGGCGAGCCAATTCAAGCATTTGGGATTCCTGAAGTCTTTGGACAAAAGGATGGTCGGATGGTTCAAGGGGAAAGGCTCTCTCCCTAAGGAGGGGGCGCTTGTCCACTACCCTATAGATGGAATCATAGGTTAAGGGTCCCTTAGAGTCAGACTCAGACTCAGACACGGGTAAAGGTTCAGGGTTTGGGTTTTTGGTGCGAGGCATATCCTGAAGCAACAAACAGAAAGAACACCAATCACAACAAAAAGACCTACAACCTAAACAACACAGAAATGAACAAAATTAAAACCTAACAGTGGCAAATGGTTAGTTAATGATTCATAGGTTTTCAGAGGACTAAAAATTTTCAAAATTAAGCAAATACAGTAATTAAAAAGACAATGCACTATGAATCATTAGGTAACCTACAGGCCACGCAACTACACTAACCACAAACTAATCCAATAGCAAAAACCATAACAAATAACCTAATAAACCACTAAACTAAACTAAACTAAAGGAAAGAACAAGGGAAAAGGAAGAACATACCAAGAAGGGGGGAGAAGGAACATGGACGGCGGCAGAGAGGAACACACACACACGCGAAGACGCACACGCGAACGAAACGCAGACCAAGCTGGGGTGGGAGAGCGCCGACTGGAAAATAAGAAGAGCAGGGGGGCGTGCAACGGTTTTGAAGGAGAAGAAGAGCAGGGGGAAGGGAGAGGAAAATGGAGGGGCCGAGTGGTTTAAGAGAGAGGGGCGACGGTTTTGAAATTAGAGGGGAATGAATAGGGGTTTAAATGAGTGGGGATGGGAAAAGACGAAAAAGGGTTCAGGTGAAGGGGGCTGGGCGACTCAGAAAGGGGGCAGAAAAGGAAAAACACGCGGAAAATCAGCAAAAACAAAACGCCAGAACGCAGAACCGGCACATTTGCCGCGGCGAAATATAAGTTCGCCGCGGCGAACTATGCCCGAGAAGAAACACAACGGAAGAAAGACGTTTCGCCGCTGTCACACCCTGATAATTTTATTCTAACTGATGAATGATTTGTGACTGATTAAGGCCAAGTAGTATAGTAGACTGGTAGAGGATCCAGGCTATGAGGAAAAATCAGGATAGGGACATAACGGTCATTTCTGAAAAGATCAGTTAAGAAAGGGCAGTATTGGAAATAATGTCCAAATTTCCTGAAAAATTCCCAGAAAATTATGAAAAATAGAAAGGAGGGTACAGAATAATGTTTGAGGCTTAGAAGATGAATATGAGATTAAAAATAATTTGTCAGGAAATTATATGTAATTATTGGAATTTTTGGCTAATTAAGGAAAATTAGCCAATTTCCATTATTTAAAATATATAGAGGCCTCAAAAATTCAAGGAAAAATATGGATAAATTATGTGACATATTATCCTAATTTATAAAATTATTTCCCACCTTTGGATGTACAAAGGTTAGCTTAAAGGATATTTATTACCGAATTATTATCGGTAGAATAGTGATTTTTGACAAAATAAAATTTAGAAAATTATAGAGGGAGATAGAACTTGAGAAAAATCATGGATTACCCTTGGAATGAGGGGAATTTAATGAGGTGTTGAAATCGGAATTTTGTGACAGTAAATTGGACAGGATTGCTGGAAAATCGGGCCGGAAATACACAAATAATCAGTGGATTGCACTGATTATTGGATGAGTCATATTTTTTCCAATATTAAGAGCAATAATTCGGCCAAAATTAGAAGGAGAGGACAAAGTTGGAATTTTCCACATTGTTCAAGGGCATAAAGGGAAATAAGAGACAAAATAATAAAATAATATTTATTTTCCACATGAAAATCACATGGTGATTAGGTGTCCCTACATGTGTCACTTTCTTATGGTGAGTGCCCTAAGATTTGTCCACGTGTAAAGTAGAAAAAAATGGACGGCCGAGATCGCATCTTTTTCCCGAAGGGCATTTTCGGCATTTTGAAATATCAAGGCCTATAAATACCCCCCCTTTCATGAAGAATTCGGCCAAGAGGTGTTTGTTGGGAGAGAATTTTGTGTTCTTGAGTTCTAGGAGAGAGAAAGGAAGAAAGAAGAGAGAGAAAGAGAGACAGCAAGCTTAATCACCTCTAATCGCCGATTAAGCGCTAATTAAGGTATGTTTATCTCCCTAAGTGTTAATTATTTTTAGTTGATTATTTATTTGAGGAAGATTAGGATTAATTACCTTGATTAATTATGGTTTAGTGATAGCTAAGATTAATTATGTTATTTGATTAAGGATTAGTAAGTGATTAAGGTTAGCTACCTTAATTAATTAGTGATTAGTTATGATAATTGAAGGATGATTAATTATGGGTAATCATGTTGATTAAGTATTGATTAAAGCTTAATCATATTGATTAGAGAATGATTAATGATTAATCATATTGATTAGAAAATGATTAATCATGTTAATTAAGGAATGAATAATGGTTAATCATATTGATTAGAGAATGATTAATGATTAATCATATTGATTAGAAAATGATTAATCATGTTAATTAAGGAATGAATAATGGTTAATCATGTTGATTAGAGAATGATTAATGGTTAATCCAAAAAGGGATTAGTGATTTAATCTTAAAGGATTATGACTATGTGACTTGAGGACCTTAATTAAGTATTGGATTAAGGACTAAGGGTTAGTGATTAACCAAGGAAGCATGATTAATCATGGGTTAAGGAAGAATTCCAAGACCTTACTTGAGGATTAAGGCTTGGTCAAACCAAGGTCAAAGGTTTAGGAAAGGTATACAGAAATTATAAATTGAAAGATACAAGGGTAGCATTATATTGAGAAAGAATGGTATACTGGATATGGAATTTACCATACCCTTACTGTATGGTTGATAGGCAACTCTTCTGGAAACCTAGGAGGATCTCCAGCAAGGGATCAAGGAGGAAACGTTAAGCAAGGAATTGAGGTAGCGTGAACTGCAATTATTTTGTTGATCTGCATTTGATGTATCTGCTATGTGTGTTTATGTGCCATGAGAATGTTATGTACAGATGATGTGAACTCCTTGCAATGTATGCCTTGGCTCTTGCATGATTGAGTTTTGACCAGAATGATTATATGCTCCATGATATGATGACATGGATACAGAATGATTATAGCATGGCATAAAGACTAGAAATGTTATCTTATTGCATGTAGCATGACATCTTATGCATATTGACTTGATGGTTGTATGTTCAATGCTACTGGGATTTCTATGAAATCTCATTCCTCCTATAACATGATATCCTAGGTGCCACTATTGCTAAGGAGAAAGGAAAGGAAATAGTCATGGCTTGAAGAAGTTATGAATTATGTAATGTATTATACGGTTTTGAACCTTTCTCTTTCAAGCCATGTAAGCATACTATGTTCATAAATACATGATATGATACCCTTTTTGGAATGTATATTAATGATAGAGTAGCTTTATAAGTGATTATGGTATGATTATAGTGAAAAACGAAATGCTGTCAAAATTAGTGAAAAAAGGGGATAAAAATGGTCTAGATTTGACCAAACTTTGACCAACGAAGACCCTGGTCAAATGGTTGACTTTTTCCCTGAAATTTGGTATGCAAATAGATCTTATTTTTCCCTTTAAAATGAGTGGTAAAGCGTCCCAATCGGAGTTCTGTGTAAGAAGTTATGCCTTTCCGAAGTTAGGCAAAAATCCTGGAAAATAGAAAAATGACCAAATGAACAGTACTTCTCGAAATTGAAAACGAATGCGTTTCTGATTAAAGCGGAACCTGAGGTCATTTTTCTTGATAGATGATGTTAAGAGCTTCGAGTGAGACTTGGAACGACCTCGTTTCGATTTTTCTAGAATTAGTTATGATTTTTCAAAGTTATGCCAAGTTTAAGGTTACGGTGAATAGTAATGCGGGAAAAGAAATTTTCAAATTCAGGTTTTTCAACCCGGTAACCTTAGTTTGCGCTTCCGAATGTCTTAACTTGGCACAACATAAGGTCGTAAACGTAAGGTGTTACATTTATGGTATCAGAGCAAATGGTTCTGGCACACAGAACAAATTTTGATATTTTGTATGCTCTGTATTTTAAGGAAAGCATGTGATAGTGCTTATTAATGAGTTCATTTGGTCATTAGGATTACAGAAAAGCTCAGGTAATGGCTGTTTGTAGTGGAAGTGGAAAATCCGGAGAGACCATCAGCAAGGTCATGCCCGGTGAGCGATATCCATGGTGGTATGATGAGACATGGTGGTACGAGGACATTGAGAGGTATGGAGAGCTTAGCACTAAATCCCCAGCTACTCAGGTAGATTACTTCGGTTTCAAGGGGAAGGCTCTAGAGAAAGACATTGCCACTGTTGCCTCTAATAATATAGCTCCAGTTGTTAAGATGCCTACTAAGGATGAAGCAGGTCCAAGTAAAATCCCTATACCTGAAATTAAGAAAGAGTTCCAATGCCTCCCTCAGCTAGTTCAAGAATTCCAGTTTAGAAGCCGTTTCATTAGGCCATATGAGCACCAGGAAGCTGATGTATACTTAAGGTTCTTAGAGGACATTAAGAGCCTTTATTATTGGGTGACTAGAGAGGATCATACTTTGGGAAATGAAGATTGGATCCTAGCCCTGTTCCATGTAATCCCCAAGACATGGAAATGGAATGAAGGAATCAATGAGATATGTAATCGCCTAACCAGATGCACTTTCCTGGAGATGGTCGACGCCATAGAGACTTGTGTATGGGCTACTTTTCCATGAGCTGGTCATGGTCAATGCTAGACTGATGATGTATATAGTGTAAATAGTTTTGGACTGTATATAAGTTAGGCTAACTGCTAAAAACTCTGTGTAACCCTTGTGTTGCTGTACAAATGTTTGTTATATAAATAAGAAGGGTATGTTTATATGATAAATGATTAAAGAGTTCCTTTATTCTCCCATAGTTAATTAAAGAACAAGCGAAATGGTGAGAACACGGAGAGGAGCAAGAAACACTCCTGAGGAACCACATAGAGATCCTATCCAGCAAGTAATGAATAGGCTAGATGAGCAACAACGAGTCGTACAGCAACTACAAGAGGCACAGTTACGGCAGCAAGAAGAGAGAGACGCCGTTATAGCAGCAGCGATAGCAGCAGCGCTTGCTCAGTTACGACAACCTGAGCAAATGCAAGCTGAAGCAACCCCACAAGTCCAACAGCAAGCACCTGAAGAGCAAGCAGGATTGGCTGAGAACCAAGGAGATATTCAGCAGTGGATTACGAAATTTTGCAAACATAATCCACCAGAGTTCAAGGGTTCATTAGAACCACAAATAGCTGAAGATTGGATTACCCGACTGGAGAAGATCTTTCGGGTAATGGGATGCTCATCTGAGATTAAAGCTCAGATGGCCATTTATAAGCTAGAGAAAGAAGCAGATCAGTGGTGGAACAACACTGAGTTGGTACTGCAAGCCAACAACACCCCAATAACATGGGAGGTGTTCAAAGAAAGATTCTATCAGAAGTACTTTCCCCGATCAGCACAGGATAAAATGGAAGCTGAATTCCTAGTGTTGCAGCAGGGGAATAATGAAACTTTTGATGATTACTTAGCAAAGCACATTCGGCTGTCCCGTTATTCTGCCTATCTTAAACGTCTCAATGACGAACGGTGGAATACGGAGAAGCTGGTCAGAGGATTAAAGCCAGCATTAAGAGAGGTCGTGGCGCCTCAGCAGATCGAGAGTTTTAACAAGGCAGTAGAAGTCTGCCGCATTACTGAAGCAAGTCAAAATCATCGAGGAATGATGCCGATAGCTTTGAAAGCTGAGAGACCCCCATCGAGGCCGAATCAAGAAGGAACCTCTTATGTTAACAAAAAGAGGAAGAGGCCTGGCTTTGGCAGAAAGATGAGAAGAGGAGGCAGACGACCTGAAGGGTTTGATATCACACGAAGGGCCAAGGAATGTGAGAAGTGTGGCAAGAATCATGGCGACAGGCCATGTTTATTTGGCCAGAACGTGTGCTATAGATGTGGGAGACCAGGACACTTTTCAAAGGAATGTCCACAAGGGGCAGAAGGGACGAGACAGCAGACCCAAGGCAGGGTGTTTGCCCTTACACAGGAAGAGGCCCGTAAGTCACCTGACATGATCCAAGGTACGATCACTGTTAATGATTGCCTTGTGTATGCCATGTTTGACTCAGGTGCTAGCCATTCCTTTATATCACATGATTGTGTTGGGCGATTGGGTTTGACTGTTGATACCTTGCCATATGATATTGTTGTTTCTACTCCCACTAGTCCTAAAGTTGTGACTTCTAAAGCATGCCTGAATTGTGTGGTCTGTTATCAGCATTGTTGCACTATCATTGACTTGATATGCATGCCTTTTCGTGACATTAAGGTGATAATTGGTTTGAATTGGTTATCTGCCAATAACATACTTCTAGATTGTGGTAAGAAAACGTTAGTATTACCCTCTAAGGAAGAAATCCCTAGAAAAGAAGTAAGTCTAAATTTTATAACTGAAGCCGAAGCGAGTAAATGCTTACGGCACGGATGTCAAGGATATTTTGTATTCTTCTCAATTCGAGCAGAGGTAGAAGAAGGAATTGAAGAGATACCGATAGTGAAAGACTTCCCAGAGGTATTTCCAACAGAGATCAGTGGACTTCCGCCAGAGCGAGAAGTGGAGTTCACAATTGATCTTGTACCAGGGACAAAACCAATATCCAAAGCTCCATATCGAATGGCTCCCAACGAAATGGTTGAGCTAAAGAGACAGATTGAGGAGCTGTTGGAGAAGGGTTTTATAAGACCAAGTGTATCTCCCTGGGGTGCTCCAGTACTCTTTGTGAAAAAGAAAGACGGTAGTCTAAGGCTATGCATTGACTATCGAGAGCTAAACAAGGTGACGATAAAGAATAAATACCCTCTGCCGCGAATTGATGATCTGTTAGACCAACTGGCAGGAGCAAAGGTGTTTTCCAAGATCGATCTACGATCGGGATATCATCAGCTGCGGATAAAGACAGAAGATGTTTCGAAGACTGCATTTAGGACCCGATACGGACACTATGAGTTCTTAGTGATGCCGTTTGGATTGACAAATGCACCTGCTATTTTCATGGACTACATGAACCGGATTTTTAGACCATACTTAGATCTGTTTGTAGTAGTTTTTATTGATGACATACTAGTGTACTCCAAAACTCAGGAAGAGCATGAGCAGCACTTGAGAATTGTGCTGAGTACACTGAAGGAGAAACAACTCTACGCCAAGCTCAGTAAATGTGAGTTTTGGTTAAAGGAAGTTAAATTCCTAGGCCATGTGATTAACCATGAAGGTGTGGCCGTAGATCCCAGTAAAGTTGAATCAGTACTGAACTGGGAGCAGCCTAAGACAGTGACAGAAATACGAAGTTTCTTAGGGCTGGCAGGTTACTATAGGAGATTTATCCAGGACTTTTCTAGAATTGCCCAAGCGCTGACAAAGCTAACCAGGAAGAACCAGCAGTTCTTGTGGGACGAGAAATGTGAGGCAAGTTTTCAAGAGCTGAAGCGAAGGCTAACCTCTACCCCAGTACTAGTTATCCCCGATCCAACACTACCATATGTAGTGTACACAGATGCTAGCAAACAGGGATTGGGATGTGTACTGATGCAGCAGGGAAGAGTTGTTGCCTACGCCTCGCGCCAATTAAAACCTCACGAAGAAAATTACCCCACTCATGACCTGGAGCTTGCAGCGATAGTGTATGCCTTGAAGATATGGAGGCATTATTTGTATGGGGCAACTATAGAATTGTTCTGTGATCACAAGAGTCTCAAGTACCTGCAAGACCAGAAAGAACTTAACATGAGACAGAGGAGATGGATGGAGTTGTTGAAAGATTATGACTATCAGATCAAGTATCATCCGGGAAAAGCCAATGTAGTGGCTGATGCTTTGAGCAGAAAAGTGGTGCAAGTAGCTACCCTCATGATCAAAGAGGGTGATCTGTTAGAAGATATAAGAGATTGGGGTCCTATTTATCACATGCAGTTAACAGCAGATGATGTGGCTAATGAGCCATTAGTACAGAGAACAACTGTTGATGTGATAAGACAAATTAAAGAAGCTCAAAGAGGAGATCCGTTAGCAAAGACCCTTCGAGCTAAAGTCTTGAGCAATGAGGCAAAAGATTTCGAGATCTCAACAGAGGGAGTAATAGAATTCAGAGGAAGATCGTATGTTCCTCCTGTAGAT
Source organism: Neltuma alba (assembly GCF_004799145.2). Taxonomy (NCBI): domain Eukaryota; kingdom Viridiplantae; phylum Streptophyta; class Magnoliopsida; order Fabales; family Fabaceae; genus Neltuma; species Neltuma alba. The sequence continues at coordinate 2,397 of NW_021635415.1, read as the reverse complement.
GATCTCAGGAAGCAAATCCTAGATGAGGCACATAAAAGCAAATATACGATTCATCCAGGAATGACCAAGATGTATCAAGACATCAAGTCATTGTTTTGGTGGCCTGGTATGAAACGAGATGTCACTGAGTATGTGACAAAGTGCCTTACATGCCAAAGGTGAAGACGGAACACCAGAAGCCGTCAGGATTTTTACAACCCCTTAGTATTCCTGAATGGAAGTGGGACAGTATCTCTATGGACTTCATAGTAGGACTACCTCGTACGTCGTCAGGATACGATGCAATATGGGTCATAGTTGATAGACTGACGAAGTCGGCCCATTTCTTGGCAATTAATGTTAAATATTCGCCAGAGAAGTTAGCGAGGTTATACATTAAAGAGATCGTAAGATTACATGGGGTTCCAGAATACATTGTGTCAGACAGGGATCCAAGATTCATGTCGAGATTCTGGAAAGCAGTGCAAGAAGCCATGGGCACGGTACTGAGTTTCAGTACAGCTTATCATCCGCAAACGGACGGACAAACAGAACGAACGATACAGACACTAGAAGATATGCTGAGAGCGTGCGTTTTGGATTTCAAAGGAAGCTGGGATGAATATCTGCCTTTGGCAGAATTCGCGTACAACAACAGTTACCATTCCAGTATCCAGATGGCACCATACGAGGCATTGTACGGAAGAAAGTGCAGATCCCCGCTTTGTTGGACAGAACTCGGAGAGAGAAAAATTTGGGGTCCAGATATAGTAGATCGTACCTCTGAACAGATTAAACAGATCAAACAGAGGCTACTCACGGCTCAAAGCAGACAGAAGAGCTACGCCGACAGTAGGAGAAAGCCGTTAGAGTTCGAGGTTGGAGACCATGTCTTCCTGAAGGTATCTCCAACTACCGGAGTAGGACGATCTATTAAGGCGAGAAAGCTGACGCCTAAATATGTGGGACCATTCCAAATACTCTCAAAGGTAGGACCTGTAGCCTATCGACTGGCCTTACCCCCGAAACTTGAGTCAGTTGCACAACGTCTTCCATGTTTCCCAGTTGAAGAAGTACAATCCGGATCCAGAACATGTGCTAGAATATGATCAGATTGAGCTAAAGAACAATCTGACATTTGAAGTAAGACCAGAACGCATAGTGGATCGGAAAGTCAAGCAGCTGAGGAACAAAGGAATCCCTTTGGTCAAAGTGATTTGGAAAGATCTAAATCAAGAAGAGGCCACGTGGGAAAAGGAGGACGAGATGAGGAGCAAGTATCCAGAGCTCTTCACATAAGGTATGTGTTAAAATTTCGAGGACGAAATTTATTTTTAGGGGGGAAGAAATGTCACACCCTGATAATTTTATTCTAACTGATGAATGATTTGTGACTGATTAAGGCCAAGTAGTATAGTAGACTGGTAGAGGATCCAGGCTATGAGGAAAAATCAGGATAGGGACATAACGGTCATTCTCTGAAAAGATCAGTTAGAAAGGGCAGTATTGGAAATAATGTCCAAATTTCCTGAAAAATTCCCAGAAAATTATGAAAAATAGAAAGGAGGGTACAGAATAATGTTGAGGCTTAGAAGATGAATATGAGATTAAAAATAATTTATCAGGAAATTATTGTAATTATTGGAATTTTTGGTTAATTAAGGAAATTAGCCAATTTCCATTATTTAAAATATAGAGGCCTCAAAATTCAAGGAAAAATATGGATAAATTATGTGACATATTATCCTAATTTATAAAATTATTTCCCACCTTTGGATGTACAAGGTTAGCTTAAAGGATATTTATTACCGAATTATTATCGGTAGAATAGTGATTTTTGACAGAATAAAATTTAGAAAATTATAGAGGGAGATAGAACTTGAGAAAAAATCATGGATTACCCTTGGAATGAGGGGAATTTAATGAGGTGTTGAAATCGGAATTTTGTGACAGTAAATTGGACAGGATTGTTGGAAAATCGGGGGCCGAAATACACAAATAATCAGTGTGAATTGCACTGATTATTGGATGAGTCATATTTTTCCATTTTAAGAGCAATAATTCGGCCAAAATTTAGAAGGAGAGGACAAAGTTGGAATTTTCCACATTGTTCAACAAAGGGGCATAAAGGGAAATAAGAGACAAAATAATAAAATAATATTTATTTTCCACATGAAATCACATGGTGATTAGGTGTCCCTACATGTGTCACTTTCTTATGGTGAGTGGCCCTAAGATTTGTCCACGTGTAAAGTAGAAAAAAATGGACGGCGAGATCGCATCTTTTTTCCCGAAGGGCATTTTCGGCATTTTGAAATATCAGGGCTATAAATACCCCCCCTTTCATGAAGAATTCGGCCAAGAGGTGTTGTTGGGAGAGAATTTTGTGTTCTTGAGTTCTAGGAAGAGAAAGGAAGA